>NC_133972.1:175481338-175613838 GCF_047716275.1 Strix uralensis | reverse complement strand
TAACCCTAACCCTAACCCTAACCCTAACCCTAACCCTAACCCTAACCCTAACCCTAACCCTAACCCTAACCCTAACCCTAACCCTAACCCTAACCCTAACCCTAACCCTAACCCTAACCCTAACCCTAACCCTAACCCTAACCCTAACCCTAACCCTAACCCTAACCCTAACCCTAACCCTAACCCTAACCCTAACCCTAACCCTAACCCTAACCCTAACCCTAACCCTAACCCTAACCCTAACCCTAACCCTAACCCTAACCCTAACCCTAACCCTAACCCTAACCCTAACCCTAACCCTAACCCTAACCCTAACCCTAACCCTAACCCTAACCCTAACCCTAACCCTAACCCTAACCCTAACCCTAACCCTAACCCTAACCCTAACCCTAACCCTAACCCTAACCCTAACCCTAACCCTAACCCTAACCCTAACCCTAACCCTAACCCTAACCCTAACCCTAACCCTAACCCTAACCCTAACCCTAACCCTAACCCTAACCCTAACCCTAACCCTAACCCTAACCCTAACCCTAACCCTAACCCTAACCCTAACCCTAACCCTAACCCTAACCCTAACCCTAACCCTAACCCTAACCCTAACCCTAACCCTAACCCTAACCCTAACCCTAACCCTAACCCTAACCCTAACCCTAACCCTAACCCTAACCCTAACCCTAACCCTAACCCTAACCCTAACCCTAACCCTAACCCTAACCCTAACCCTAACCCTAACCCTAACCCTAACCCTAACCCTAACCCTAACCCTAACCCTAACCCTAACCCTAACCCTAACCCTAACCCTAACCCTAACCCTAACCCTAACCCTAACCCTAACCCTAACCCTAACCCTAACCCTAACCCTAACCCTAACCCTAACCCTAACCCTAACCCTAACCCTAACCCTAACCCTAACCCTAACCCTAACCCTAACCCTAACCCTAACCCTAACCCTAACCCTAACCCTAACCCTAACCCTAACCCTAACCCTAACCCTAACCCTAACCCTAACCCTAACCCTAACCCTAACCCTAACCCTAACCCTAACCCTAACCCTAACCCTAACCCTAACCCTAACCCTAACCCTAACCCTAACCCTAACCCTAACCCTAACCCTAACCCTAACCCTAACCCTAACCCTAACCCTAACCCTAACCCTAACCCTAACCCTAACCCTAACCCTAACCCTAACCCTAACCCTAACCCTAACCCTAACCCTAACCCTAACCCTAACCCTAACCCTAACCCTAACCCTAACCCTAACCCTAACCCTAACCCTAACCCTAACCCTAACCCTAACCCTAACCCTAACCCTAACCCTAACCCTAACCCTAACCCTAACCCTAACCCTAACCCTAACCCTAACCCTAACCCTAACCCTAACCCTAACCCTAACCCTAACCCTAACCCTAACCCTAACCCTAACCCTAACCCTAACCCTAACCCTAACCCTAACCCTAACCCTAACCCTAACCCTAACCCTAACCCTAACCCTAACCCTAACCCTAACCCTAACCCTAACCCTAACCCTAACCCTAACCCTAACCCTAACCCTAACCCTAACCCTAACCCTAACCCTAACCCTAACCCTAACCCTAACCCTAACCCTAACCCTAACCCTAACCCTAACCCTAACCCTAACCCTAACCCTAACCCTAACCCTAACCCTAACCCTAACCCTAACCCTAACCCTAACCCTAACCCTAACCCTAACCCTAACCCTAACCCTAACCCTAACCCTAACCCTAACCCTAACCCTAACCCTAACCCTAACCCTAACCCTAACCCTAACCCTAACCCTAACCCTAACCCTAACCCTAACCCTAACCCTAACCCTAACCCTAACCCTAACCCTAACCCTAACCCTAACCCTAACCCTAACCCTAACCCTAACCCTAACCCTAACCCTAACCCTAACCCTAACCCTAACCCTAACCCTAACCCTAACCCTAACCCTAACCCTAACCCTAACCCTAACCCTAACCCTAACCCTAACCCTAACCCTAACCCTAACCCTAACCCTAACCCTAACCCTAACCCTAACCCTAACCCTAACCCTAACCCTAACCCTAACCCTAACCCTAACCCTAACCCTAACCCTAACCCTAACCCTAACCCTAACCCTAACCCTAACCCTAACCCTAACCCTAACCCTAACCCTAACCCTAACCCTAACCCTAACCCTAACCCTAACCCTAACCCTAACCCTAACCCTAACCCTAACCCTAACCCTAACCCTAACCCTAACCCTAACCCTAACCCTAACCCTAACCCTAACCCTAACCCTAACCCTAACCCTAACCCTAACCCTAACCCTAACCCTAACCCTAACCCTAACCCTAACCCTAACCCTAACCCTAACCCTAACCCTAACCCTAACCCTAACCCTAACCCTAACCCTAACCCTAACCCTAACCCTAACCCTAACCCTAACCCTAACCCTAACCCTAACCCTAACCCTAACCCTAACCCTAACCCTAACCCTAACCCTAACCCTAACCCTAACCCTAACCCTAACCCTAACCCTAACCCTAACCCTAACCCTAACCCTAACCCTAACCCTAACCCTAACCCTAACCCTAACCCTAACCCTAACCCTAACCCTAACCCTAACCCTAACCCTAACCCTAACCCTAACCCTAACCCTAACCCTAACCCTAACCCTAACCCTAACCCTAACCCTAACCCTAACCCTAACCCTAACCCTAACCCTAACCCTAACCCTAACCCTAACCCTAACCCTAACCCTAACCCTAACCCTAACCCTAACCCTAACCCCAACCCCAACCCCAACCCCAACCCTAACCCCAACCCCAACCCCAACCCCAACCCCAACCCCAACCCCAACCCCAACCCTAACCCTAACCCTCACCCCAACCCTAACCCTAACCCGACACCCTAACCCTAACCCGACACCCTAACCCGACACCCTAACCCGACACCCTAACCCCTAACCCGACACCCTAACCCGACACCCTAACCCGACACCCTAACCCGACACCCTAACCCGACACCCTAACCCCTAACCCGACACCCTAACCCGACACCCTAACCCTAACCCTAACCCTAACCCCTAACCCTAACCCCTAACCCTAACCCGACACCCGACACCCGACACCCTAACCCGACACCCTAACCCGACACCCTAACCCGACACCCGACACCCTAACCCGACACCCTAACCCCTAACCCGACACCCTAACCCGACACCCTAACCCCTAACCCGACACCCTAACCCCTAACCCGACACCCTAACCCGACACCCTAACCCCTAACCCGACACCCTAACCCGACACCCTAACCCCGACACCCGACACCCTAACCCGACACCCTAACCCGACACCCGACACCCTAACCCGACACCCGACACCCTAACCCGACACCCGACACCCTAACCCCTAACCCGACACCCGACACCCTAACCCCTAACCCCTAACCCTAACCCCTAACCCTAACCCGACACCCTAACCCGACACCCTAACCCTAACCCCTAACCTGACACCCTAACCCTAACCCCTAACCCGACACCCTAACCCGACACCCTAACCCAATCCCTAACCCCTGCCCATGGCTCCTCCCCTAACCCCTAACCCCTGCCCATGGCTCCTCCCCTAACCCTAACCCCTAACCCCTGCCCATGGCTCCTCCCCTAACCCCTAACCCCTGCCCATGGCTCCTCCCCTAACCCCAACCCCTAACCCCTGCCCATGGCTCCTCCCCTAACCCTAAGGACTGCCCCCTAACCCCAGGCCCTGCCCATGGACCCTCCCCTAAGCCTGTGTTGTTGGGTTTAATTGTGTCCAGGTGGGTGTGGTTAGTGATTTATTGATGGGTATCAGGTGTGTTCTGGTAGTGTATAGGAAAAACAATAAAAATAATAAGTGTGGTGCAGCACTGGAATGTTGCCTCATTGCCTGGGAGTAATTTATTATTAAATTTGTATTTTACTTTTTTATTTTTTATTACTCCCAGGCAACAGGTGTGTTCTACTGCTGCTATTTACCACCCAAGTAAAGAGACAAAGAGAGCAATACAGAGAGGAAGACAAAGTCAGACAGAGACACAATGCAACACAGACACTAAGCCACAAAGTGACAGACAGACACAGTCAAAGTCTAAGTCCAAGACACTCATTCAAAGTCCAAGACAGACACACAAAGTCCAGGACAAAGTCCAAGACTGTCACTCAAAGTCCAACACAGTCCAAAACAGTCACACAAAGTCCAAGACAGGCCAAAACAGTCACACAAAGTCCAAGACAGTCACTCAGAGTCCAACACAGGCCAAGACAGTCACTCAAAGTCCAAGACAGTCCAAGACAGTCACTCAAAGTCCAAGACAGACACTCAGAGTCCAAGACAGACACTCAGAGTCCAAGACAGACACTCAGAGTCCAAGACAGGCCAAGACAGTCACACAAAGTCCAAGACAGTCACTCAAAGTCCAAGACAGACACTCAGAGTCCAAGACAGTCCAAGACAGACACTCAGAGTCCAAGACAGTCCAAGACAGACACTCAAAGTCCAACACAGTCCAAGACAGTCACTCAGAGTCCAAGACAGTCCAAGACCATCACTCAAAGTCCAACACAGACACTCAAAGTCCAACACAGTCCAAGACAGTCACTCAGAGTCCAAGACAGTCACTCAGAGTCCAAGACAGTCCCACAAAGTCCAACACAGACCAAAACAGTCACACAAAGTCCAAGACAGTCACTCAGAGTCCAAGACAGTCACTCAGAGTCCAAGACAGACCAAGACAGTCACTCAGAGTCCAAGACAGTCACTCAGAGTCCAAGACAGTCACTCAGAGTCCAAGACAGACCAAGACAGTCACACAAAGTCCAAGACAGTCACTCAGAGTCCAAGACAGTCACTCAGAGTCCAAGACAGACCAAGACAGTCACACAAAGTCCAAGACAGTCACTCAGAGTCCAAGACAGTCACTCAGAGTCCAAGACAGACCAAGACAGTCACACAAAGTCCAAGACAGTCACTCAGAGTCCAAGACAGTCACTCAGAGTCCAAGACAGACCAAGACAGTCACACAAAGTCCAAGACAGTCACTCAGAGTCCAAGACAGTCACTCAGAGTCCAAGACAGTCACTCAGAGTCCAAGACAGACCAAGACAGTCACACAAAGTCCAAGACAGTCACTCAGAGTCCAAGACAGTCACTCAGAGTCCAAGACAGTCACTCAGAGTCCAAGACAGTCACTCAGAGTCCAAGACAGACCAAGACAGTCACACAGAGTCCAAGACAGTCACACAGAGTCCAAGACAGTCACACAGAGTCCAAGACAGTCACACAGAGTCCAAGACAGTCACACAGAGTCCAAGACAGTCCAAGACCGTCACTCAAAGTCCAACACAGACACTCAAAGTCCAATACAGTTCAAAACAGTCACACAAAGTACAAGACAGTCACTCAGAGTCCAAGACAGTCCCACAAAGTCCAACACAGTCCAAAACAGTCACACAAAGTCCAAGACAGTCACTCAGAGTCCAAAACAGTCACACAAAGTCCAAGACAGTCACACAAAGTCCAAGACAGTCACACAAAGTCACACAAATTCCAACACAGTCAGTCAAAGACAGTCACTCAAAGTCCAATGCACACTCTCAAAGTCAAAGCCTAAGTCCAGCACACAAACTACAACACAATCAAAGTCCAATGCACACAGTCAAAGTCCAACACAAAGTCCAAGTCAAATACACACAGTCAAAGGCAACATCCGACCCCGACTCGCACGGTCAAAGTCCGACACGCACGGTCAAAGGCAAACAGACAAAGAGACAAAGACGGACGCAAAGCCGGAGACTGAGGGGCAAAGTCAGATGACGGCTAACGCAAAGGGGGGCAAAGTCAGGCGGGGAGAGAGACAAATTCAGACGTCCAAAAAAACCACACGGGAGCCGACCCCGACATACACACCTTTATTCCCCCCCCCAAAAAACCGCACTGGAGCCAACACCAACATACACACCTTTATTAATGCTACATTACAGAATAGCTTTTACTTACTTAATAACATAACAACCTACAGCAAATACCACTTCGAGGAGCCTACACCACACAAAACCTTTCTTTCCTTAGTAAACCTTACGAGCGTGGCAAATGTGCCTTTGCTACGGCGACATTACAAACCAGCTTTTACTTACTAATTAAACCTCAAAAAACCCCAACAAATACACCTTCATTGAACCTACATTACACAAACACGCTTATGGACTTCATAAACCCTAAAACCCTAAGGGGTGCTTTACCTCCCAACATTTAGGGTCATTCCACACATCTATATTACCATCAGATCTTTACTAAATATATTCATAACTGTTCAGAGACTACTATGATGCCAAGAACACCACTCCCATCAGCCTACCAAATCACCCCACCTGTGAAAACCCCATCCCTGGACCACTCTGTGCCTGAACCTTGGCAACGATCATCGCTGCAAGGAGCAACAGGAGGGGGAAAAAACCCAGCTGGGATTTTTTTATTCCATATTGTTTTCTTGCCTTACTACTCCAAAAACTCTACCCCACCTGCAACAAAAAACCCCACATTACATTACACAGTCATTCTCACACAGACACGTTCTAAGCATCCCGCTCATTCAGCTACCACGCTGACCACCCCCTACTCTCAGAAAACCTGTCCCACTATCCCACCACCACATCCAGCCCTCTCACCATGGCTCCCCGGGAACGCTGTTCCCAGAGGCCTCCCAGATGGCCCTGCCTGAAAAAACCCCGTCCCTGCGCCGCTCCGCGCCCAAACTTTGGCGACGATCGTCGCCTCGCGGACCGGCCGGGACCGGGGAAAAAAAAACCCAGCCGGGGGAAAAAAAAAAAAAATCCCCCGGCTGGGGTTTTTTTATTCTATATTGCTTTTTGCCTAACTATACTCCACCTGAAAGAAAAAAAAAATTACATTACACAGCCATGCACACACACACACATTCCAAACACACCGCTCATTCAGCTACTCTGCTAACCGCCCCCCCGCTCTCAGCAAACCCATCCCCCTACCCAACCGCTACTACCGGCCCTCGCCCCGTGGCTCCTCGGGAACGCCGTTCCCGGGAGCCTCCCGGATGGCCCTGCCCGCGAAAACCCCGTCCCTGCGCCGCTCCGCGCCCAATCTTTGGCGACGATCATCGCCTCGCGGACCGGCCGGGACCGGGGAAAAAAAAACCCAGCCGGGGGAAAAAAAAAAAAAATCCCCCGGCTGGGGTTTTTTTATTCTATATTAGTTTTTTGCCTAACTATACACCACCTGCAAGAAGAAAAAAATTTCCATTAAACAGCCATGTACACACACACACACACATTCCAAACACACCTCCCATTCAGCTACTCTGCTAACCACCCCCTGCTCTCAGCAAACCCATCCTGCTACCCCACCACCACAACGAGCCCTCGCCCCGTGACTCCTTGGGAACGTCGTTCCCGGGAGCCTCCCGGATGGCCCTGCCTGCGAAAACCCCGTCCCTGCGCCGCTCCGCGCCCAAACTTTGGCGACGATCGTCGCCTCGCGGACCGGCCGGGACCGGGGAAAAAAAAACCCAGCCAGGGGAAAAAAAAAAAAAATCCCCCGGCTGGGGTTTTTTTATTCTATATTGTTTTTTTGCCTAACTATACTCCACCTGCAAGAAGAAAAAAAATTACATTAAACAGCCATGCACACACACACACACACACTCCAAACACACCGCTCATTCAGCTACCCCGTTAACTGCCGCCCCGCTCTCAGCAAACCCATCCCCCTACCCAACTGCTACTACCGGCCCTTGCCCCGTGGCTATTTTATTGTTTTTGCCTAACTACTCAAAAAACTCAACTCCACCTGCAACAAAAACAACATTAATTTAAACAGTCACGCACAGGCAGACACATTCTAAGCACCCCGCTCGCTCGGCTACCGTGCTAACCGCCCCCTGCTCCCGGCAAACCCGTCCCGCTACCCGATCGCCGCCGCCGGCCCTCGCCCCGTGGCTCCTCGGAACGTGGTTCCCGAAGGCCTCGAAATTCACCCCGCCCGCTAACGCCATGGCCCGAGCCCGACCTCCCCCTGAACGCCGGCTGTGAACGTCGCCGGATGGAGCGGGTGGGACTAAGTGACTTAAACCTGGTCAAAGAGATTAAGAAATCCCCCTGCTCAACAGTTTCTTTACTATTTTTAAAAGACACTTTAACTCTTTCTACATCAATATACCCTGAAGTGAAAAACATCCTCACGTACAATGATAAACACCTTCCAAAACTAACGCTCGTTCCACATCTACTCTATCCAACGTTCACCCGCCAGAGTGGCGGATGGCCCCGATTCTGTAACCGTGCCCGGAATCGCACGATTGTGCGCCTCGAGCCGTCGCCGCCGCTCCGCTCGATCCGTGCCGCGGGCCCTCGTCCTCAGAAGAAGAGGAATACATTTCCCTCTGTGCGTCGCTCCCAGTCCTTCTTTTCTTCCTGTCGTACGCTCTGGCAAACTTCACGGAAGGATTCGCTTCTGGAATGCCGGTAGCCCCGTGGTACCTGCAAGAGACAAAAGAAGGAACTCTAGAGCCCGCTCGCCGCGCTCGCCGGCACGTTAGCGTCCCCTCCTGGGACCGTTCCGCCCCATACGGAATGGCTACAAACGCGCAAAGCGGCTCCGCCGCTAACACGGGCATCTACGTGCTCCGTAAATGTGACCCGAGGACGCGAGAGTGCCGCACGGGGTAGAGTTAACGCCGCACCAAAAGACACGGCCCGACGGCGCACGCAACGACGCTGAGACGATGTGACGCGTATGCCCCGGCGTGGCCTGCTGTGCCAGACAGCCGGAACTCCGGATGAAAGATGGGTGATAACATCCCGGTGACCGACAGAGACAAAATGCTAGGAAAGACGAAAGACTGTCATGACGCAGGGAAGAATCCCTCAGAAGACCTCACGAGACAGAGCGTCGCAGAGACTACGCCTGCCGGTTAAGCCTGAGCGAGAGCTGCGTGAAAGACCTACCGATTCCACCTACAAGACTAAACTAGATCGGGAACGTTGACCTTCTACGTCACGCTCCTTAGCGGTACAGAGTGAGACGGACGGCTGCTGCACGTGGAGCGGGATGCGAGTATGCCCGAGACTCCTCAACACTGAAGGCCGAGACAAACATCGACACGTCACGTAACTAAGGAACGCCCGCTAGGCGTACCGCACGGCTCTGCCCGCTTGGCCCGGAGCTGCTTCGCCAGGGCACATATCTCACGAGAAGTATCACTCACCATTTCTACAGTCTTGTTGCAAGTTGACTGCAAGAACAATGCAAAAGCTGACTTACAGGCTTCCCTCGTGTTACCTCTCAATTCGCTTGAGATCTGCTCGACTCCCACTCACGTGAACGCTGGCTTCGCAAGGACACGAAATACAGATATAGAGCTATGCGCCGCTCTTGCTGCTTTAATGCCAGACAGCGTAACACTGAGATCAGACACAACCAAACAGAACGCCCAGAGACGCACTGCCGCCCGACGCCGTCCAGAGACGCCCAGAGACGCGCTGCCGCCCGACGCCGCCCAGAGACGCCCAGAGACGCGCTGCCGCCCGACGCCGCCCAGAGACGCGCTGCTGCCCGACGCCGCCCAGAGACGCGCTGCTGCCCGACGCCGCCCAGAGACGCCCAGAGACGCGCTGCCACCCGACGCCGCCCAGAGACGCCCGGAGACGCGCTGCCACCCGACGCCGCCCAGAGACGCCCGGAGACGCGCTGCCGCCCCGCACACGTGCCGCCGCCCCGCACGGGCCCGAGGCCCGCTATCTGCCTCCAGAATTCACAAAACCTAAAGACCCCTCCCGCCGACCCCGATGTCCTACCCCCTCTTCTAGCCCCGCCCCACCCGCTGCTTTGGCCCCTTGACTTATCTTTCAGAGAGCACGGTCCAGAACTCATCCTCACTGGGAGCACGTCATCTAACCAGGGTTTCCCTGCGGTCACCGCATTGCTCTTCATCACCTGTAACGCAGAACGTCTCCGGTCACCGACACGTCGACATGTATTGACCTCTACCGCGGCGATGCCCTCCTCGGAATGGCCGCGCAGCTCCCGATAACCGTACGTTTTGCCCCCCGTCTCCCGTGGAAGCCTAAAAACTGGAGAAACGCAGCCGCCGTCCTACTCGTAAGCGATCGCCTGCTCGGCGGCACCCGGCCTCCCGGTCCTCTCTTCCGACGACTCGCCTCGAAGCCTCCGCCGTTCGAGCAGAGACCTCGCGACGCCCGCAAAAGCGAAGGCGAACGGTCGTTCGTATGGCCGCACGATCCTCGGCGATTCGGGTCCCGGCGGACCGCTTAACGACTCTCTCGCCTTTTCTCAAACCGCTCGTGACTCTGCGGCGTCGACGCTCCGGGAAGGAGCGTGGCACCTGCAAAAGAAAGAGGTAAAAGCGCGCGGCGAGATGCCGCCCCGATCCTCGGCTCGCTCGCGGAGCTTCCTCTCCCCTGCTCGTTTACCTCGGCCGCTCGGAGACGGATTCTTCCGTTCGCCGTGCCGAGGCCCGGTCGCCGCCTGTGCTATTCAAACAGGGTATGACTTTAGCTACGATACTATTATGACACCTGAAGAACTGCCGCTCGGGCACGCCGGTCATCGCTCGCCTCGCCGAAGTCCGAGGGTGCGGGTATCCCGCTTCACGTGTCGATTCGTGCCTAGAAAATAAAACCGGAATGGCGTGAGCCCCTCGGAGCCGCCGGTCCCGCGGATCCTCTGACCTCTTCCGTCGCCCGTCGTGAAGCGGCTTCTCGCTTTGCGCTTAAACGACCCGAACCCTGTAAGGAAAGGCATCTCGGTGTTAACCTAGACTTTTACGAGACCAAAGGTTTGTCTTTCCTTTCCATCTCCCTTCTGACTACTGCTAAAATACCCAAAATCCTAAGTACCGAGCCTCACGTGCAAGCTAAGGCTCGTTTGACCCGCTCGATCGCCCGCTCCCTGCAAGCCAGAGTCCGCCCTCTGATGCCTGCCGAACGCGAGGAAAATAACCGTGAAGGCTCTCTACGGCTACTCGCCCGGAGATGGACCGCATGGTCTTCGCCAAAAGCATCCGGGCGGATGGATGCGTTACTACGCACTCCCCTCATCTTTACTACGGCTAAACCCCTGGGCGGGACGGGTCCGACCCGGACGCGGACAGACGCCAAACGCGGACGCCACGAGTGACGCGAGAAGACGGCGAGCGACGAGAACGATGGCCGTAGGGAAGATGCCGCCGGCGGCGAAGGCCTACGGCGCCGCGATGGCGGCCCCGAAATGAGAGGCGACCGCTGCGGCCCGTGAGACGAAGTTACCGTCGAAACCGGAACGACGGATGCGTGAGAAGCCAGGTTTTAAGTCATAAGATGTGGGGACGAAACCCCGGAAGACTACCGGGTGCCAAAATGACGCTCGAAAGCACGGCCTGGGGCGCCGCCTAGCTCGCCCCTGCGAGAGACGACCGCTCGAGAACGTCCTCGACACGACACGTGCGGGACGGATCCACGCTTCCGGTTATAATTGTGAGACGAGAAGGGCTCGACGGGTGCCGTGCCGACGAGGGGACGTACTCGAGACTCTCGGGAGGGCTATCGAGATGCCTGACGATCGCAAAGACCTACAGAGATGTCTAGACCTGAGGACGGCACGGTATAAGATACGGAACGCAGAACACGCAAAGTACACGACGACACAGACGCGGGCTGGAACTGCCCTGACCACGGTACTCTGGTACTGAAAAGTGACTCGCTCCCTTTACGGGCGCATGGGGCGCCGCTCCCGGACGGTCCTCTCCCCTACGCTACCTCGAAAAGCCCTCCCTGCGATTCCCGACCCTGTCCCTTCCTCCTGGACCCTTCCCACCCTGGACCCTCGACTTAGCTTCGAGAGGGCCGGAGGCCGGACCGTCTTCCGCGACGACCGCGTCGGCCGACCGGGACGCTCCCGAGTCGCCGGGTTCCTCCGCGTCGTCCGCCGAACGTCCGCGAAGCGAGCGACCGGTCGGCGTCGTGTCGGCCGACGCGGCCCTCTTCCGCGACGCCCTCCTCCTCGAAAGCGTGGCCCTTTCGGCTCGCCCGCTCCGTGCCGGTTTCGGTGTCGGATGCCGTGGCCGTCGTCGCTTGCGGCGCCTGTGATTTCAAAAGATGGAATATTATATTTGTGCTCGGGGGAAAACGCCGGGCCCGTGCCCCTCCTCTCCGCTGCCCCGGTTCGCCTCAAATGCTCATCCTATTCCAAAGGCTGCCTACGCTGCGCCCGCGAGACGATACGGCGCTCTGCGGGCGATCGGGAAACGCGATGAGCCGTCCCGGATCCCGAAAGACTCCGTGCCTTACGTCCCTGACTCTTTCCTGACGAATGCTAAAACGTCCCCACCGTTTTTCTGAGAAAGGCTACAACTCCGTATACGGATGCTTACGAGATGCTCGCTCTGACCCTCGCTCCATCCTCTCCCCTTTGGTCACGTTTATGTGGATGATATCGACGCCTTACGATGTATACGCCGACGCTAGGGAAAAAACCGAGGTCCCGTCTTCGATGAAGTCAGGAAAATGCAATGTATCTAGAATGAAAAGAAAAAATGTAAGTGTACGCTATTAAACTGTTTTACCCGCCCCGCCCCACGGATACAAAATTACTTACCTGAAAAAAACCCACTATGTACCTGTTTACTTCCTACTATACACACTGCTGAACCTTGACTGATGCTGAAACTCTTGTCTCAGGTACCTCTATTTCTGTGATTATTAAAACACACCTGCCCAAAGAGCTGCCTCGGCTCAAAATCTGCCACCGACTCTGAAGAACACCAGAGCTCTGACCTCAGAGAGGCCCGAGAGCACAATGAAGAGCTTCCTCGGCTCAAAATCTGCCGCTGACTCTGAAGAACACCAGAGCGCTGACCTCAGAGAGGCCCGAGAGCAGAATGAAGAGCTTCCTCGGCTCAAAATCTGCCACTGACTCTGAAAAACACCAGAGCACTGACCTCAGAGAGGCCTGAGAGCAGAATAAGCTCCCTGATGAGAGGCTGTGGCTCATATACCCCAGGCCCCACCCACCACCCTGACCACGATCACCTGGGAAAGGGGAGGGCTGAACCACCAGAAGGCATAAAGGCACCTGTGGGAGCAGCTGGGAGTTTTCTCCTCTGCCTTAAGTTTGTGACCTGCAAAATGCCGTAGGAAGAAAACGACCCTTACCGGATACGACAATATCCGCTCTTTCGCTAAGTCTATTGTGTCGGCGATGTGACCGGGACGGGAATGAAACCTAGTTTTTCTGGGGTATAGATAGAAAAAGACAGATATCGTGCTAAGCTACGTAGGGAAGTAGTCGGCTAAATGCGATAATAATATCGTTATCCAAAACGAGGCGCTGTAGTTTCCTACGTGAAAACCGAAATGCTGCGGGGTGACTCGTCTTTTCCGGCGAGACCGCGCGTGCTGCCTAAGCCCCCCCGGTGGCGCTACGGGCTTGGGGAGGAGTGGCTGGAGACCTGCAGGTCAGAGAGGGACCTGGGGGTGTTGATTGACAGCCGGCTGAACGTGAACCAGCAGTGTGCCCAGGTGGCCGACAAGGCCCATGGCGTCCTGGCCTGTATCAGAAATAGCGTGGCCGGCAGGGACAAGGAAGTGATCTTGCCCCTGTACTCGGCACTGCTAAGGCCGTACCTCGATGACTGTGTTCGGTTTTGGGCCCCTCGCTACAAAAAGGACATTGAATTACTCGAGCGTGTCCAGAAAAGGGCAACAAAGCCGGTGAAGGGTCCAGAGCACGTGTCGTACGGGGAGCGGCTGAGGGAACTGGGGTTGTTTAGTCTGGAGAAGAGGAGGCTGAGGGGAGACCTCATGGCCCTCTATAGCTACCTGAAAGGAGGTTGCAGAGAGCTGGGGATGAGTCTCTTTAATGAAATAACAAGCGATAGGACAAGAGGGAGTGGCCTCCAGCTGTGCCACGGAAGGTTTAGACTAGATGTCAGGAAGTATTTCTTTACAGAACGGGTTATTAGGCAGTGGAATGGATTGCCCGGGGAGGCGGTAGAGTCCGCATCCCTGGAGGTGTTTAAGAGTAGGGTCGACATAGCGCTGAGAGATATGGTGTACATGGGAACTGGCAGTGTTAGGTGAATGGTTGGACTGGATGATCTTCAAGGTCCTTTCCAACCTAGTTGATTCTGTGATTCTGTGATAATGGAACCGTGTCCCGGAGAGCGCTAAAGAACGAAGCGGAACTAGATCCTATAAGAATTCCTTCTCGGAAATATCACCGGTTCCGATATAAATTATTTACTGTGCATCGCCGACGATTCGGAGTGACCTTGACCGTCTCTCCGACTGACTCCCTTAAGAGTCCCGAAGGACAGAAAACACCAAAAAAACGTGGAATTCCCTGAAATGTATCAGAAAGCGTATGAAGCGGCCTGACACCTAAATTGCTAGAACGAAAAAAAAAAAATGCAAACTTAACAGAAAAAAACATAGGAGATGCCTAGACGATAGATGAAGGCGATCCTCTTCTCTGAAAAACTCGAGAAGAGATCTAAGCTGACGACGCACGTCTTTGGGATACCGGATACCAAAAAGAGACGTACGATAAGATGCCAAACGAATAGACGCCGCGGGCGAAAAGACGCCGATGCCGAACGGGACGAAGAACCGGAAAAGGAAAAAACCGGTGCTGGGGTACAGGAGAGAGTCGGAGGATGAAAAAACAGAAGGAGAGGAAGCGGGACAAAGGCGTCTAAAGAAAAAGAAAAAGGGAGAGGTAGCAGAAGACAGAATAAGAGGGACCGGGAGAGAAGAAGGAGAGCAGAGGTAAAGGGAAGCAAAAAAATCACGGCGGTGTGGGAGAGAGAGGGGGCCGGGGGAGAGCCCGAAACGCGTGAGAGCTGTGACGGGGCCCCGAAGGGAAGACGCGGCTTCCCGTACGCGTAGCCGCGCTCCCTCGTGTGCCGCGTGGCCGTGCCGCGCTCTGGGTGACGCGCGCGGACCCTGCGGCGCTCGCTGGCGCTCTGGCCCGCTGCAGACTGTGAAGAGGGCTCCTTCCTCGTCCGCAGAGCGGGGTCTCTCTTCCTGTGGTGGGAGGCGGGTGCTGCCGAGATGGCCGTGATTTTCTTCTTCTTTCCCTTTCTGGGGCCTCTCTGGATTCGGCCGTGGCGGGGCCTCTCCGGATGTTTGAGCCCGGTTACCGTTGAACCCTTGGCCTTTGATGCCAGGAGTCCCGGGGGGACTCGGAGGGCAGAAAAGAGTGGAGACCGAAAATAGGTGACAGGCTGAAGGGCAAGTACAGGGCAGAAAACTGTGAAGTGCCAAAAGGGGTGAGAGAAACAAAAAGGGCTCGGTGGGCGACAAAGTGTCGGAAGTGCAAAGAGCACATAAAAGCCTGAATAAAGGAGGGGGTGGAAAAGCTGCGGGAGGCCAAAATGGAAGGCTGGAAGGGAAATAGAGGCCAGAAAAATGTGGAAGCCAAAATGGAGTGACAGACCGAAACGGGGTGGGAGGATGGAGGGAAGTAGACGCCGGGAAAGGTGGAGGCCGAAACGGGGTGGGAGGCCGAAATGGGGTGGGTGGCCAGACAGAAGTAGAGGGCAGAAAAAATTAGAGGCAGAACCATGGTGGGAGGCCCAAACAGGGTGGGAGCTAGAGCAAAGTGGAGGCCATAAAATAGTGGATGCTGAAACAGGGCGGAAGGCCAAAATATAGTGGGAGGCCAGAAGGAAGTAGAGGCCATGAAAGGTGGATGCAAAATCATGCGGTGAGGCCAAAATGGGGTGGAGGCCAGAGGGAAGTAGAGGCCAGAAAAAGTGGAGGTGGAAATGGGGTGGGAGGGCGAAAAGGGGTGGGAAGCTGGAGAGAAGTAGAGGCCAGAAGAAATTTCAAACTGAATCATGGTGGGAGACCGATACGGGGTGGGAGGCCTCTACATCCCTCCATCCTCCCACCCTGTTTTGGCCTCCCACCCCTTTTCAACCTCCACTTTTAATGTTTCGGCCTCCAATTCTTTCTGGCCTCTCCTTCCCTCAGGTCTCCCACACGTTTTTGGCCTCCCACCCCATTTCAGCCTCCAATTTTTTCTGGTCTCCCACCCCTTTTGGGCCTCCCACCCCATTTTGGCCTCCAATTTTATTTTTTTAAACCCTAACCCCTCACCTTCACCCTCACCCTAACCCCTCACCATCACCCTAAACCCTCACCCCCAACCCCTAATCCTAACCCCTGACCCTCAGCCTAATCCCTAACCCCAACCCCTAACCCCTAACCCTAGAGTCCCCCCCAATTCTGCCCCTTAACCCTAGAGCCCACCCCCGACTCCACCCCCTAACTCTAAGCCCACCCCTGAGTCCACCCCCTACCTCTAAGCCCACCCCTGACTCCACCCCCTAACCCTAAAACCACCCGTGAGTCCACCCCCTAACTCTAAGCCCACCCCCGAGTCCACCTCCTAACTCTAAGCCCATCCCTGATTCCAACCCCTAACCCTAAGCCCACCCCCGAGTCCACCCCCTAACTCTAAACCCACCCCCGAGTCCACCTCCTAACACTAAGCCCACCCCTGAGTCCACCCCCTAACCCTAAGCCCACCCCCAACTCCACCCCCTAACCCTAAACCCACCCCCGAGACCACCTCCTAACCCTAAGCCCACCCCTGAGCCCAACCCCTAACCATAAGCCTACCCCTGAGTCCACCCCGTACTTCTAAGATGACCCCTAACTCCACCCCCTAACCCTAAGCCCACCCCCGAGTCCACCTCCTAACCCTAAGCCCATCCCTGACTCCACCCCCTAACTCTAAGCCCACCCCTGAGTCAACCGCCTAACACTAAGCCCATCCCCGATTCCACCCCTAACCCTAAGCAAACCCCCAATTCCACCCCCTAACACTAAGCCCACCCCCGAGTCCACCCCCTAAATCTAAGCCCACCCCCGACTCCACCCCCTAACTCTAAGCCCACCCCCAAGTCCACCTCCTAACACTAAGCCCATCCCCGAGTCCACCCCCTAACCGTAGAGCCCACCCCCGAGTCCACTCCCTAACTCTAAGTCGACCCCTGACTCCACCCCCTAACTCTAACCTGTAACCCTAAGGTGTACAGTGTAACTGTAACCCTAAGGTGTCAGTGTAAGCTGTAACCTACAGTTGTAATTGGAAGGTGTTACTAAGCTGTAACGTGTAATGTGGGTTTTAAACTCGAATAGAATCGGTGTGGAAATAGTGTGCAGGAGGAGGTGCAACCTGGAGTGCGCTCTGTGTGGAAACAGTGACCCGCGGCTGGTGCAACCGCGAATAGGGTCCGGGTGGAAACACTGACACGCGGCAGGTGCAACCGCGAATAGGGTCCGGGTGGAAACAGTGACCCGCGGCAGGTGCAACCGCGAATAGGGTCCGGGTGGAAACAGTGACCCGCGGCGGGTGCAACCCCCAATAGGGTCCCGGTGGGAACAGTGACCCGCGGCAGGTGCGACAGCGAATAGGGTCCGGGTGGAAAACCTAACCCGTGACAGGTGCGACACAGAATAGGGTCCGGGCGGAAACACCCGCGGCAGGTGCAACCGCGAATAGGGTCCGGGTGGAAACAGTCTCCAGTTCTCTCCAGCCTCCCACGATTTTTTCGCCTCCCACCCCTTTTCGGCCTCCAATATATTCTGGCCTCTACTTCTCTCCAGCCTCCCACCCTTTTTTGGCCTCCCACACCTTTTTGGCCTCCCACCCCTTTTCGACTTCTGATTTTTTCTGACCTCTGCTATTCACCGGTCTCCCACTCCTTTTTGGCCTCCCATTCCTTTTCGGCCTCCAATTTTTTCTGGCCTCTACTTCTCTCCAGCCTCCCACCCCTTTTTCGGTCTCCCACCCGTTTTATGCCTCCAATTTTTTCTAGCCTCTACTTCTCTCCAGCCTCCCACCATTTATCGGCCTCCCACCCCTTTTTGCCCTCCCACCCCTTATCAACTTCTGATTTTTTCTGGCCTCTACTACTGACCAGTCTCCCACTCCTTTTTGGCCTCCCACTCTTTTTCAGCCTCCAATTTTTCCTGGCCTCTACTTCTCTCCAGCCTCCCACCCTTTTTGGGCCTCCCACCCCTTTTTAGCCTCCCACCCCTTTTCGGCTGCTAATTTTTTCTGGCCTCTACTATTCACCGGTCTACCACTCCTTTTTGGCCTCCCACTCCTTTTCGGCGACCAATTTTTTCTGGCCTCTACTTCTCTCCAGCCTCCCACCCTTTTTGGGCCTCCCACCCCTTACCGGCCTCCCACCCCTTTTCGCATGTTAATTTTTTCTGGCCTCTACTATTCACCAGTCTCCCACTCCTTTTCAGCCTCCCACTCTTTTTCGGCCTCCAATTTTTTCTGGCCTCTACTTCTCTCCAGCCTCCCACCCTTTTTTGGCCTCCCACTCCTTTTCAGCCTCCAATTTTTCTGGCCTCTACTTCTCTCCAGCCTCCCACCCTTTTTGGGCCTCCCACTCCTTTTCGGCCTCCCACCCCTTTTCGCATGTTAATTTTTTCTGGCCTCTACTATTCACCGGTCTCCCACTCCTTTTTGGCCTCCCACTATTTTTCGGACTCCAATTTTTCCTGGCCTCTACTTCTCTCCAGCCTCCCACCATTTTTTGGCCTCCCACAACTTTTCGGCCTCCAATTTTTCCTGGCCTCTACTTCTCTCCAGCCTCCCACCCTTTTTTGGCCTCCCACTCTTTTTCGGCCTCCAATTTTTTCTGGCCTCTACTTCTCTCCAGCCTCCCACCCTTTTTGGGCCTCCCACCCATTTTCGTCCTCCAATTTTTTCTAGCCTCTACTTCTCTCCAGCCTCCCACCATTTATCGGCCTACCAGCCATTTTTGCCCTCCCACCCCTTTTCAACTTCTGATTTTTTCTGGCCTCTACTACTGACTGGTCTCCCACTCCTTTTTGGCCTCCCACTCTTTTTCGGAATCCAATTTGTCCTGGACTCTATTTCTCTCCAGCCTCCGACCCTTTTTTGGCCCCCCACCCCTTTTCGGATGCTAATTTTTTCTGGCCTCTACTATTCACCGGTCTCCCACTCCTTTTTGGCCTCCCACTCCTTTTCGGCCTCCAATTTTTTCTGGCTTCTACTTCTCTCCATCCTCCCACCCTTTTTGGGCCTCCCACCCCTTTTAACCCTCCCAACCCTTTTCAACTTCTGATTTTTTCTGGCCTCTACTGTTCACCGGTCTCCCACTCCTTTTTGGGCCTCCCACTCTTTTTCGGCCGCCAATTTTTTCTAGTCTCTACTTCTCTCCAGCCTCCCACCCTTTTTGGGCCTCCCACCCCTTCTCGGCTGCTAATTTTTTCTGGCCTCTACTATTCACCTGTCTCCCACTCCTTTTTGGCCTCCCACTCCTTTTCGGCCTCCAATTTTTCCTGGCCTCTACTTCTCTCCAGCCTCCCACACTTTTTGGGCCTCCCACCCCTTTTTGGCCTCCAATTTTTTCTGGCCTCTACTTCTCTCCAGCCTCCCACCATTTATAGGCCTCCCACCCCTTTTTGGCCTCCCACCCCTTTTCGGCTGCTAATTTTTTCTGGCCTCTACTATTCACCGGTCTGCCACTCCTTTTTGGCCTCCCACTCTTTTTCGGCCTCCAATTTTTTCTGGCCTCTACTTCTCTCCAGCCTCCCACCCTTTTTGGGCCTCCCACCCCTTATCGGACTCCCACCCCTTTTCGCATGTTAATTTTTTCTGGCCTCTACTAGTCACCGGTCTCCCACTCCTTTTTGGCCTCCCACCCCTTTTCAACTTCTGATTTTTTCTGGCCTCTACTGTTCACTGGTCTCCCATTCCTTTTTGGCCTCCCACTCTTTTTCGGCCTCCAATTTTTTCTGGCCTCTACTTCTCTCCAGCCTCCCACCATTTTTTGGCCTTCCACTCCTTTTCGGCCTCCAATTTTTCCTGGCCTCTACTTCTCTCCAGCCTCCCACCCTTTTTGGGCCTCCCACTCCTTTTCGGCCTCCCACCCCTTTTCGCATGTTAATTTTTTCTGCCCTCTACTAGTCACCGGTCTCCCACTCCTTTTTGGCCGCCCACTCTTTTTCAGCCTCCAATTTTTTCTGGCCTCTACTTCTCTCCAGCCTGACACCCTTTTTGGGCCTCCCACCCCTTTTTGGCCTCCCACCCCTTTTCGGCTGCTAATTTTTTCTGGCCTCTACTATTCACCGGTCTCCCACTCCTTTTTGGCCTCCCACTCTTTTTCGGCCTCCAATTTTTTCTGGCCTCTACTTCTCTCCAGCCTCCCACTCCTTTTTGGACTCCCACTCCTTTTCGACCTCCAATTTTTTCTGGCTTCTAGTTCTCTCCAGCCTCCCACCCTTTTTTGGCCTCCCATCCCTTTTTACCCTCCCACCCCTTTTCAACTTCTGATTTTTTCTGGCCTCTACTATTCACCGGTCTCCCACTCCTTTTTGACCTCCCACTCCTTTTCGGCCACCAATTTTTTCTGGCCTCTACTTCTCTCCAGCCTCCCACCTTTTTGGGCCTCCCACCCCTTATCGGCCTCCCACCCCTTTTCGCATGTTAATTTTTTCTGGCCTCTACTATTCACCGATCTCCCACTCCTTTTTGGCCTCCCACCCCTTTTCAACTTCTGATTTTTTCTGGCCTGTACTGTTCACTGGTTTCCCACTCCTTTTTGGCCTCCCACTCTTTTTCAGCCTCCAATTTTTTCTGGCCTCTACTTCTCTCCAGCCTCCCACCCTTTTTGGCCTCCCACCCCCTTTTCGGCTGCTGATTTTTTCTGGCCTCTTCTACTGCTCGGTCTCCCACTCCTCTTTGGCCTCCCACCCCTTTTCGGCCTCCAATTTTTTCTGGCGTCTATTTCTCTCCAGCCTCCCAACCTTTTTGTGCCTCCCACCCCTTTTTGGCCTCCCACCACTCTTCCACTTCTCATTTTTTCTGGCCTCTACTGTTCACTAGTCTCCCACTCCTTTTTGGCCCCCCACCCCTTTTCGGCTGCTAATTTTTTCTGGCCTCCACTATTCACCGGTCTCCCACTCCTTTTTGGCCTCCCACTCCTTTTCGGCCTCCAATTTTTTCTGGCTTCTACTTCTCTCCAGCCTCCCACCATTTATCGGCCACCCACCCCTTTTTGCCCTCCCACCCCTTTCCAACTGCTGATTTTTTCTGGCCTCTACTACTGACCGGTCTCCCACTCCTTTTTGGCCTCCCACTCCTTTTCGGCCGCCAATTTTTCCTGGCCTCTACTTCTCTCCAGCCTCCCACCATTTTTTCGCCTCCCACCCCTTTTTGGCCTCCCACCCCTATTTGGCTGCTAATATTTTCTGGCCTCTACTATTCACCGGTCTCCCACTCCTTTTTGGCCTCCCACCCCTTTTCAACTTCTGATTTTTTCTGGCCTCTACTGTTCACTGGTCTCCCACTCCTTTTTGGCCTCCCACTCTTTTTCGGCCTCCAATTTTTCCTGGCCTCTACTTCTCTCCAGCCTCCCACCCTTTTTGGGCCTCCCACCACTTTTTGCCCTCCCACCCCTTTTCAACTTCTGATTTTTTCTGACCTCTACTACTGACCAGTCTCCCACTCCTTTTTGGCCTCCCACTCTTTTTCAGCCTCCAATTTTTCCTGGCCTCTACTTCTCTCCAGCCTCCCACCCTTTTTGGGCCTCCCACCCCTTTTTAGCCTCCCACCCCTTTTCGGCTGCTAATTTTTTCTGGCCTCTACTATTCACCGGTCTACCACTCCTTTTTGGCCTCCCACTCCTTTTCGGCGACCAATTTTTTCTGGCCTCTACTTCTCTCCAGCCTCCCACCCTTTTTGGGCCTCCCACCCCTTACCGGCCTCCCACCCCTTTTCGCATGTTAATTTTTTCTGGCCTCTACTATTCACCGGTCTCCCACTCCTTTTCGGCCTCCCACTCTTTTTCGGCCTCCAATTTTTTCTGGCCTCTACTTCTCTCCAGCCTCCCACCCTTTTTGGGCCTCCCACTCCTTTTCGGCCTCCCACCCCTTTTCGCATGTTAATTTTTTCTGGCCTCTACTAATCACCGGTCTCCCACTCCTTTTTGGCCTCCCACTATTTTTCGGACTCCAATTTTTCCTGGCCTCTACTTCTCTCCAGCCTCCCACCCTTTTTTGGCCTCCCACTCTTTTTCGGACTCCAATTTTTCCTGGCCTCTACTTCTCTCCAGCCTCCCACCATTTTTTGGCCTCCCACAACTTTTCGGCCTCCAATTTTTCCTGGCCTCTACTTCTCTCCAGCCTCCCACCCTTTTTTGGCCTCCCACTCTTTTTCGGCCTCCAATTTTTTCTGGCCTCTACTTCTCTCCAGCCTCCCACCCTTTTTGGGCCTCCCACCCATTTTCGTCCTCCAATTTTTTCTAGCCTCTACTTCTCTCCAGCCTCCCACCATTTATCGGCCTACCAGCCCTTTTTGCCCTCCCACCCCTTTTCAACTTCTGATTTTTTCTGGCCTCTACTACTGACTGGTCTCCCACTCCTTTTTGGCCTCCCACTCTTTTTCGGAATCCAATTTGTCCTGGACTCTATTTCTCTCCAGCCTCCGACCCTTTTTTGGCCCCCCACCCCTTTTCGGATGCTAATTTTTTCTGGCCTCTACTATTCACCGGTCTCCCACTCCTTTTTGGCCTCCCACTCCTTTTCGGCCTCCAATTTTTTCTGGCTTCTACTTCTCTCCATCCTCCCACCCTTTTTGGGCCTCCCACCCCTTTTAACCCTCCCAACCCTTTTCAACTTCTGATTTTTTCTGGCCTCTACTGTTCACCGGTCTCCCACTCCTTTTTGGGCCTCCCACTCTTTTTCGGCCGCCAATTTTTTCTAGTCTCTACTTCTCTCCAGCCTCCCACCCTTTTTGGGCCTCCCACCCCTTCTCGGCTGCTAATTTTTTCTGGCCTCTACTATTCACCTGTCTCCCACTCCTTTTTGGCCTCCCACTCCTTTTCGGCCTCCAATTTTTCCTGGCCTCTACTTCTCTCCAGCCTCCCACCCTTTTTGGGCCTCCCACCCCTTTTTGGCCTCCAATTTTTTCTGGCCTCTACTTCTCTCCAGCCTCCCACCATTTATAGGCCTCCCACCCCTTTTTGGCCTCCCACCCCTTTTCGGCTGCTAATTTTTTCTGGCCTCTACTATTCACCGGTCTGCCACTCCTTTTTGGCCTCCCACTCTTTTTCGGCCTCCAATTTTTTCTGGCCTCTACTTCTCTCCAGCCTGACACCCTTTTTGGCCCTCCCACCCCTTTTTGGCCTCCCACCCCTTTTCGGCTGCTAATTTTTTCTGGCCTCTACTAGTCACCGGTCTCCCACTCCTTTTTGGCCTCCCACTCTTTTTCGGCCTCCAATTTTTTCTGGCCTCTACTTCTCTCCAGCCTCCCACTCCTTTTTGGACTCCCACTCCTTTTCGACCTCCAATTTTTTCTGGCTTCTAGTTCTCTCCAGCCTCCCACCCTTTTTTGGCCTCCCATCCCTTTTTACCCTCCCACCCCTTTTCAACTTCTGATTTTTTCTGGCCTCTACTATTCACCGGTCTCCCACTCCTTTTTGACCTCCCACTCCTTTTCGGCCACCAATTTTTTCTGGCCTCTACTTCTCTCCAGCCTCCCACCTTTTTGGGCCTCCCACCCCTTATCGGCCTCCCACCCCTTTTCGCATGTTAATTTTTTCTGGCCTCTACTATTCACCGATCTCCCACTCCTTTTTGGCCTCCCACCCCTTTTCAACTTCTGATTTTTTCTGGCCTGTACTGTTCACTGGTTTCCCACTCCTTTTTGGCCTCCCACTCTTTTTCAGCCTCCAATTTTTTCTGGCCTCTACTTCTCTCCAGCCTCCCACCCTTTTTGGCCTCCCACCCCCTTTTCGGCTGCTAATTTTTTCTGGCCTCTTCTACTGCTCGGTCTCCCACTCCTCTTTGGCCTCCCACCCCTTTTCGGCCTCCAATTTTTTCTGGCGTCTATTTCTCTCCAGCCTCCCACCCTTTTTGTGTCTCCCACCCCTTTTTGGCCTCCCACCACTCTTCCACTTCTCATTTTTTCTGGCCTCTACTGTTCACTAGTCTCCCACTCCTTTTTGGCCCCCCACCCCTTTTCGGCTGCTAATTTTTTCTGGCCTCCACTATTCACCGGTCTCCCACTCCTTTTTGGCCTCCCACTCCTTCTCGGCCTCCAATTTTTTCTGGCTTCTACTTCTCTCCAGCCTCCCACCATTTATCGGCCTCCCACCCCTATTTGCCCTCCCACCCCTTTCCAACTGCTGATTTTTTCTGGCCTCTACTACTGACCGGTCTCCCACTCCTTTTTGGCCTCCCACTCCTTTTCGGCCTCCAATTTTTCCTGGCCTCTATTTCTCTCCAGCCTCCCACCATTTTTTCGCCTCCCACCCCTTTTCGGCCTCCCACCCCTTTTCGCATGTTAATTTTTTCTGGCCTCTACTATTCACCGGTCTCCCACTCCTTTTTGGCCTCCCACCCCTTTTCAACTTCTGATTTTTTCTGGCCTCTACTGTTCACTGGTCTCCCACTCCTTTTTGGCCTCCCACTCTTTTTCGGCCTCCAATTTTTCCTGGCCTCTACTTCTCTCCAGCCTCCCACCATTTATCGGCCTCCCACCACTTTTTGCCCTCCCACCCCTTTTCAACTTCTGATTTTTTCTGACCTCTACTACTGACCAGTCTCCCACTCCTTTTTGGCCTCCCACTCTTTTTCAGCCTCCAATTTTTCCTGGCCTCTACTTCTCTCCAGCCTCCCACCCTTTTTGGGCCTCCCACCCCTTTTTAGCCTCCCACCCCTTTTCGGCTGCTAATTTTTTCTGGCCTCTACTATTCACCGGTCTCCCACTCCTTTTTGGCCTCCCACCCCTTTTCAACTTCTGTTTTTTTCTGGCCTCTACTATTCACCGGTCTCCCACTCCTTTTCGGCCTCCCACTCTTTTTCGGCCTCCAATTTTTTCTGGCCTCTACTTCTCTCCAGCCTCCCACCATTTTTTGGCCTTCCACTCCTTTTCGGCCTCCAATTTTTCCTGGCCTCTACTTCTCTCCAGCATCCCACCCTTTTTGGGCCTCCCACTCCTTTTTGGCCTCCCACCCCTTTTCGCATGTTAATTTTTTCTGGCCTCTACTAGTCACCGGTCTCCCACTCCTTTTTGGCCGCCCACTCTTTTTCGGCCTCCAATTTTTTCTGGCCTCTACTTCTCTCCAGCCTCCCACCCCTTTTTCGGTCTCCCACCCGTTTTATGCCTCCAATTTTGTCTAGCCTCTACTTCTCTCCAGCCTCCCACCATTTATCGGCCTCCCACCCCTTTTTGCCCTCCCACCCCTTATCAACTTCTGATTTTTTCTGGCCTCTACTACTGACCAGTCTCCCACTCCTTTTTGGCCTCCCACTCTTTTTCAGCCTCCAATTTTTCCTGGCCTCTACTTCTCTCCAGCCTCCCACCCTTTTTGGGCCTCCCACCCCTTTTTAGCCTCCCACCCCTTTTCGGCTGCTAATTTTTTCTGGCCTCTACTATTCACCGGTCTACCACTCCTTTTTGGCCTCCCACTCCTTTTCGGCGACCAATTTTTTCTGGCCTCTACTTCTCTCCAGCCTCCCACCCTTTTTGGGCCTCCCACCCCTTACCGGCCTCCCACCCCTTTTCGCATGTTAATTTTTTCTGGCCTCTACTATTCACCAGTCTCCCACTCCTTTTCAGCCTCCCACTCTTTTTCGGCCTCCAATTTTTTCTGGCCTCTACTTCTCTCCAGCCTCCCACCCTTTTTTGGCCTCCCACTCCTTTTCGGCCTCCAATTTTTCTGGCCTCTACTTCTCTCCAGCCTCCCACCCTTTTTGGGCCTCCCACTCCTTTTCGGCCTCCCACCCCTTTTCGCATGTTAATTTTTTCTGGCCTCTACTATTCACCGGTCTCCCACTCCTTTTTGGCCTCCCACTATTTTTCGGACTCCAATTTTTCCTGGCCTCTACTTCTCTCCAGCCTCCCACCATTTTTTGGCCTCCCACAACTTTTCGGCCTCCAATTTTTCCTGGCCTCTACTTCTCTCCAGCCTCCCACCCTTTTTTGGCCTCCCACTCTTTTTCGGCCTCCAATTTTTTCTGGCCTCTACTTCTCTCCAGCCTCCCACCCTTTTTGGGCCTCCCACCCATTTTCGTCCACCAATTTTTTCTAGCCTCTACTTCTCTCCAGCCTCCCACCATTTATCGGCCTACCAGCCCTTTTTGCCCTCCCACCCCTTTTCAACTTCTGATTTTTTCTGGCCTCTACTACTGACTGGTCTCCCACTCCTTTTTGGCCTCCCACTCTTTTTCGGAATCCAATTTGTCCTGGACTCTATTTCTCTCCAGCCTCCGACCCTTTTTTGGCCCCCCACCCCTTTTCGGATGCTAATTTTTTCTGGCCTCTACTATTCACCGGTCTCCCACTCCTTTTTGGCCTCCCACTCCTTTTCGGCCTCCAATTTTTTCTGGCTTCTACTTCTCTCCATCCTCCCACCCTTTTTGGGCCTCCCACCCCTTTTAACCCTCCCAACCCTTTTCAACTTCTGATTTTTTCTGGCCTCTACTGTTCACCGGTCTCCCACTCCTTTTTGGGCCTCCCACTCTTTTTCGGCCGCCAATTTTTTCTAGTCTCTACTTCTCTCCAGCCTCCCACCCTTTTTGGGCCTCCCACCCCTTCTCGGCTGCTAATTTTTTCTGGCCTCTACTATTCACCTGTCTCCCACTCCTTTTTGGCCTCCCACTCCTTTTCGGCCTCCAATTTTTCCTGGCCTCTACTTCTCTCCAGCCTCCCACACTTTTTGGGCCTCCCACCCCTTTTTGGCCTCCAATTTTTTCTGGCCTCTACTTCTCTCCAGCCTCCCACCATTTATAGGCCTCCCACCCCTTTTTGGCCTCCCACCCCTTTTCGGCTGCTAATTTTTTCTGGCCTCTACTATTCACCGGTCTGCCACTCTTTTTGGCCTCCCACTCTTTTTCGGCCTCCAATTTTTTCTGGCCTCTACTTCTCTCCAGCCTCCCACCCTTTTTGGGCCTCCCACCCCTTATCGGACTCCCACCCCTTTTCGCATGTTAATTTTTTCTGGCCTCTACTAGTCACCGGTCTCCCACTCCTTTTTGGCCTCCCACCCCTTTTCAACTTCTGATTTTTTCTGGCCTCTACTGTTCACTGGTCTCCCATTCCTTTTTGGCCTCCCACTCTTTTTCGGCCTCCAATTTTTTCTGGCCTCTACTTCTCTCCAGCCTCCCACCATTTTTTGGCCTTCCACTCCTTTTCGGCCTCCAATTTTTCCTGGCCTCTACTTCTCTCCAGCCTCCCACCCTTTTTGGGCCTCCCACTCCTTTTCGGCCTCCCACCCCTTTTCGCATGTTAATTTTTTCTGCCCTCTACTAGTCACCGGTCTCCCACTCCTTTTTGGCCGCCCACTCTTTTTCAGCCTCCAATTTTTTCTGGCCTCTACTTCTCTCCAGCCTGACACCCTTTTTGGGCCTCCCACCCCTTTTTGGCCTCCCACCCCTTTTCGGCTGCTAATTTTTTCTGGCCTCTACTAGTCACCGGTCTCCCACTCCTTTTTGGCCTCCCACTCTTTTTCGGCCTCCAATTTTTTCTGGCCTCTACTTCTCTCCAGCCTCCCACTCCTTTTTGGACTCCCACTCCTTTTCGACCTCCAATTTTTTCTGGCCTCTGCTTCTCTCCAGCCTCCCACCCTTTTTTGGCCTCCCATCCCTTTTTACCCTCCCACCCCTTTTCAACTTCTGATTTTTTCTGGCCTCTACTATTCACCGGTCTCCCACTCCTTTTTGACCTCCCACTCCTTTTCGGCCACCAATTTTTTCTGGCCTCTACTTCTCTCCAGCCTCCCACCTTTTTGGGCCTCCCACCCCTTATCGGCCTCCCACCCCTTTTCGCATGTTAATTTTTTCTGGCCTCTACTATTCACCGATCTCCCACTCCTTTTTGGCCTCCCACCCCTTTTCAACTTCTGATTTTTTCTGGCCTGTACTGTTCACTGGTTTCCCACTCCTTTTTGGCCTCCCACTCTTTTTCAGCCTCCAATTTTTTCTGGCCTCTACTTCTCTCCAGCCTCCCACCCTTTTTGGCCTCCCACCCCCTTTTCGGCTGCTAATTTTTTCTGGCCTCTTCTACTGCTCGGTCTCCCACTCCTCTTTGGCCTCCCACCCCTTTTCGGCCTCCAATTTTTTCTGGCATCTATTTCTCTCCAGCCTCCCACCCTTTTTGTGCCTCCCACCCCTTTTTGGCCTCCCACCACTCTTCCACTTCTCATTTTTTCTGGCCTCTACTGTTCACTAGTCTCCCACTCCTTTTTGGCCCCCCACCCCTTTTCGGCTGCTAATTTTTTCTGGCCTCCACTATTCACCGGTCTCCCACTCCTTTTTGGCCTCCCACTCCTTTTCGGCCTCCAATTTTTTCTGGCTTCTACTTCTCTCCAGCCTCCCACCATTTATCGGCCTCCCACCCCTTTTTGCCCTCCCACCCCTTTCCAACTGCTGATTTTTTCTGGCCTCTACTACTGACCGGTCTCCCACTCCTTTTTGGCCTCCCACTCCTTTTCGGCCTCCAATTTTTCCTGGCCTCTATTTCTCTCCAGCCTCCCACCATTTTTTCGCCTCCCACCCCTTTTCGGCCTCCCACCCCTTTTCGCATGTTAATTTTTTCTGGCCTCTACTATTCACCGGTCTCCCACTCCTTTTTGGCCTCCCACCCCTTTTCAACTTCTGATTTTTTCTGGCCTCTACTGTTCACTGGTCTCCCACTCCTTTTTGGCCTCCCACTCTTTTTCGGCCTCCAATTTTTCCTGGCCTCTACTTCTCTCCAGCCTCCCACCCTTTTTGGGCCTCCCACCCCTTTTTAGCCTCCCACCCCTTTTCGGCTGCTAATTTTTTCTGGCCTCTACTATTCACCGGTCTACCACTCCTTTTTGGCCTCCCACTCCTTTTCGGCGACCAATTTTTTCTGGCCTCTACTTCTCTCCAGCCTCCCACCCTTTTTGGGCCTCCCACCCCTTACCGGCCTCCCACCCCTTTTCGCATGTTAATTTTTTCTGGCCTCTACTATTCACCGGTCTCCCACTCCTTTTCGGCCTCCCACTCTTTTTCGGCCTCCAATTTTTTCTGGCCTCTACTTCTCTCCAGCCTCCCACCCTTTTTTGGCCTCCCACTCCTTTTCGGCCTCCAATTTTTCTGGCCTCTACTTCTCTCCAGCCTCCCACCCTTTTTGGGCCTCCCACTCCTTTTCGGCCTCCCACCCCTTTTCGCATGTTAATTTTTTCTGGCCTCTACTAATCACCGGTCTCCCACTCCTTTTTGGCCTCCCACTATTTTTCGGACTCCAATTTTTCCTGGCCTCTACTTCTCTCCAGCCTCCCACCCTTTTTTGGCCTCCCACTCTTTTTCGGCCTCCATTTTTTCCTGGCCTCTACTTCTCTCCAGCCTCCCACCATTTTTTGGCCTCCCACAACTTTTCGGCCTCCAATTTTTCCTGGCCTCTACTTCTCTCCAGCCTCCCACCCTTTTTTGGCCTCCCACTCTTTTTCGGCCTCCAATTTTTTCTGGCCTCTACTTCTCTCCAGCCTCCCACCCTTTTTGGGCCTCCCACCCATTTTCGTCCTCCAATTTTTTCTAGCCTCTACTTCTCTCCAGCCTCCCACCATTTATCGGCCTACCAGCCCTTTTTGCCCTCCCACCCCTTTTCGACTTCTGATTTTTTCTGGCCTCTACTACTGACTGGTCTCCCACTCCTTTTTGGCCTCCCACTCTTTTTCGGAATCCAATTTGTCCTGGACTCTATTTCTCTCCAGCCTCCGACCCTTTTTTGGCCCCCCACCCCTTTTCGGATGCTAATTTTTTCTGGCCTCTACTATTCACCGGTCTCCCACTCCTTTTTGGCCTCCCACTCCTTTTCGGCCTCCAATTTTTTCTGGCTTCTACTTCTCTCCATCCTCCCACCCTTTTTTGGCCTCCCACCCCTTTTAACCCTCCCAACCCTTTTCAACTTCTGATTTTTTCTGGCCTCTACTACTGACCGGTCTCCCACTCCTTTTTGGCCTCCCACTCCTTTTCGGCCTCCAATTTTTCCTGGCCTCTATTTCTCTCCAGCCTCCCACCATTTTTTCGCCTCCCACCCCTTTTCGGCCTCCCACCCCTTTTCGCATGTTAATTTTTTCTGGCCTCTACTATTCACCGGTCTCCCACTCCTTTTTGGCCTCCCACCCCTTTTCAACTTCTGATTTTTTCTGGCCTCTACTGTTCACTGGTCTCCCACTCCTTTTTGGCCTCCCACTCTTTTTCGGCCTCCAATTTTTCCTGGCCTCTACTTCTCTCCAGCCTCCCACCCTTTTTGGGCCTCCCACCCCTTTTTAGCCTCCCACCCCTTTTCGGCTGCTAATTTTTTCTGGCCTCTACTATTCACCGGTCTACCACTCCTTTTTGGCCTCCCACTCCTTTTCGGCGACCAATTTTTTCTGGCCTCTACTTCTCTCCAGCCTCCCACCCTTTTTGGGCCTCCCACCCCTTACCGGCCTCCCACCCCTTTTCGCATGTTAATTTTTTCTGGCCTCTACTATTCACCGGTCTCCCACTCCTTTTCGGCCTCCCACTCTTTTTCGGCCTCCAATTTTTTCTGGCCTCTACTTCTCTCCAGCCTCCCACCCTTTTTTGGCCTCCCACTCCTTTTCGGCCTCCAATTTTTCTGGCCTCTACTTCTCTCCAGCCTCCCACCCTTTTTGGGCCTCCCACTCCTTTTCGGCCTCCCACCCCTTTTCGCATGTTAATTTTTTCTGGCCTCTACTAATCACCGGTCTCCCACTCCTTTTTGGCCTCCCACTATTTTTCGGACTCCAATTTTTCCTGGCCTCTACTTCTCTCCAGCCTCCCACCCTTTTTTGGCCTCCCACTCTTTTTCGGCCTCCATTTTTTCCTGGCCTCTACTTCTCTCCAGCCTCCCACCATTTTTTGGCCTCCCACAACTTTTCGGCCTCCAATTTTTCCTGGCCTCTACTTCTCTCCAGCCTCCCACCCTTTTTTGGCCTCCCACTCTTTTTCGGCCTCCAATTTTTTCTGGCCTCTACTTCTCTCCAGCCTCCCACCCTTTTTGGGCCTCCCACCCATTTTCGTCCTCCAATTTTTTCTAGCCTCTACTTCTCTCCAGCCTCCCACCATTTATCGGCCTACCAGCCCTTTTTGCCCTCCCACCCCTTTTCAACTTCTGATTTTTTCTGGCCTCTACTACTGACTGGTCTCCCACTCCTTTTTGGCCTCCCACTCTTTTTCGGAATCCAATTTGTCCTGGACTCTATTTCTCTCCAGCCTCCGACCCTTTTTTGGCCCCCCACCCCTTTTCGGATGCTAATTTTTTCTGGCCTCTACTATTCACCGGTCTCCCACTCCTTTTTGGCCTCCCACTCCTTTTCGGCCTCCAATTTTTTCTGGCTTCTACTTCTCTCCATCCTCCCACCCTTTTTGGGCCTCCCACCCCTTTTAACCCTCCCAACCCTTTTCAACTTCTGATTTTTTCTGGCCTCTACTGTTCACCGGTCTCCCACTCCTTTTTGGGCCTCCCACTCTTTTTCGGCCGCCAATTTTTTCTAGTCTCTACTTCTCTCCAGCCTCCCACCCTTTTTGGGCCTCCCACCCCTTCTCGGCTGCTAATTTTTTCTGGCCTCTACTATTCACCTGTCTCCCACTCCTTTTTGGCCTCCCACTCCTTTTCGGCCTCCAATTTTTCATGGCCTCTACTTCTCTCCAGCCTCCCACACTTTTTGGGCCTCCCACCCCTTTTTGGCCTCCAATTTTTTCTGGCCTCTACTTCTCTCCAGCCTCCCACCATTTATAGGCCTCCCACCCCTTTTTGGCCTCCCACCCCTTTTCGGCTGCTAATTTTTTCTGGCCTCTACTATTCACCGGTCTGCCACTCCTTTTTGGCCTCCCACTCTTTTTCGGCCTCCAATTTTTTCTGGCCTCTACTTCTCTCCAGCCTGACACCCTTTTTGGGCCTCCCACCCCTTTTTGGCCTCCCACCCCTTTTCGGCTGCTAATTTTTTCTGGCCTCTACTAGTCACCGGTCTCCCACTCCTTTTTGGCCTCCCACTCTTTTTCGGCCTCCAATTTTTTCTGGCCTCTACTTCTCTCCAGCCTCCCACTCCTTTTTGGACTCCCACTCCTTTTCGACCTCCAATTTTTTCTGGCTTCTAGTTCTCTCCAGCCTCCCACCCTTTTTTGGCCTCCCATCCCTTTTTACCCTCCCACCCCTTTTCAACTTCTGATTTTTTCTGGCCTCTACTATTCACCGGTCTCCCACTCCTTTTTGACCTCCCACTCCTTTTCGGCCACCAATTTTTTCTGGCCTCTACTTCTCTCCAGCCTCCCACCTTTTTGGGCCTCCCACCCCTTATCGGCCTCCCACCCCTTTTCGCATGTTAATTTTTTCTGGCCTCTACTATTCACCGATCTCCCACTCCTTTTTGGCCTCCCACCCCTTTTCAACTTCTGATTTTTTCTGGCCTGTACTGTTCACTGGTTTCCCACTCCTTTTTGGCCTCCCACTCTTTTTCAGCCTCCAATTTTTTCTGGCCTCTACTTCTCTCCAGCCTCCCACCCTTTTTGGCCTCCCACCCCCTTTTCGGCTGCTAATTTTTTCTGGCCTCTTCTACTGCTCGGTCTCCCACTCCTCTTTGGCCTCCCACCCCTTTTCGGCCTCCAATTTTTTCTGGCGTCTATTTCTCTCCAGCCTCCCACCCTTTTTGTGCCTCCCACCCCTTTTTGGCCTCCCACCACTCTTCCACTTCTCATTTTTTCTGGCCTCTACTGTTCACTAGTCTCCCACTCCTTTTTGGCCCCCCACCCCTTTTCGGCTGCTAATTTTTTCTGGCCTCCACTATTCACCGGTCTCCCACTCCTTTTTGGCCTCCCACTCCTTTTCGGCCTCCAATTTTTTCTGGCTTCTACTTCTCTCCAGCCTCCCACCATTTATCGGCCTCCCACCCCTTTTTGCCCTCCCACCCCTTTCCAACTGCTGATTTTTTCTGGCCTCTACTACTGACCGGTCTCCCACTCCTTTTTGGCCTCCCACTCCTTTTCGGCCTCCAATTTTTCCTGGCCTCTATTTCTCTCCAGCCTCCCACCATTTTTTCGCCTCCCACCCCTTTTCGGCCTCCCACCCCTTTTCGCATGTTAATTTTTTCTGGCCTCTACTATTCACCGGTCTCCCACTCCTTTTTGGCCTCCCACCCCTTTTCAACTTCTGATTTTTTCTGGCCTCTACTGTTCACTGGTCTCCCACTCCTTTTTGGCCTCCCACTCTTTTTCGGCCTCCAATTTTTCCTGGCCTCTACTTCTCTCCAGCCTCCCACCATTTATCGGCCTCCCACCACTTTTTGCCCTCCCACCCCTTTTCAACTTCTGATTTTTTCTGGCCTCTACTACTGACCAGTCTCCCACTCCTTTTTGGCCTCCCACCCCTTTTCAACTTCTGTTTTTTTCTGGCCTCTACTGTTCACTGGTCTCCCATTCCTTTTTGGCCTCCCACTCTTTTTCGGCCTCCAATTTTTTCTGGCCTCTACTTCTCTCCAGCCTCCCACCATTTTTTGGCCTTCCACTCCTTTTCGGCCTCCAATTTTTCCTGGCCTCTACTTCTCTCCAGCATCCCACCCTTTTTGGGCCTCCCACTCCTTTTCGGCCTCCCACCCCTTTTCGCATGTTAATTTTTTCTGGCCTCTACTGTTCACCGGTCTACCACTCCTTTTTGGCCGCCCACTCTTTTTCAGCCTCCAATTTTTTCTGGCCTCTACTTCTCTCCAGCCTCCCACCCTTTTTGGGCCTCCCACCTCTTTTTGGCCTCCCACCCCTTTTAGGCTGCTAATTTTTCCTGGCCTCTACTGTTCACCGGTCTCCCACTCCTTTTTGGCCTCCCACTTCTTTTCGGCCACCAATTTTTTCTGGCCTCTAGTTCTCTCCAGCCTCCCACCCTTTTTGGGCCTCCCACCCCTTTTTGTCCTCCCATCCCTTTTTGGCCTCCAATTATTTCTGACCTCTACTCCTCTCCAGCCTCCCACCCTTTTTTGGCCCCCTCCCCTTTTCGGCTGGTAATTTTTTCTGGCCTCTACTATTCACTGGTCTCCCACTCTTTTTTGGCCTCCCACTATTTTTCGGCCTCCAATTTTTCCTGGCCTCTACTCCTATCCATCCTCCCACCATTTTTTGGCCTTCCACTCCTTTTCGGCCTCCAATTTTTCCTGGCCACTACTTCTCTCCAGCCTCCCACCCTTTTTGGGCCTCCCACCCCTTTTTGGCCTCCCACCCCTTTTCGGCTGCTAATTTTTTCTGGCCTCTACTATTCAACGGTCTCCCACTCCTTTTTGGCCTCCCACTCTTTTTCGGCCTCCAATTTTTTCTGGCCTCTACTTCTCTCCAGCCTCCCACTCCTTTTTGGACTCCCACTCCTTTTCGACCTCCAATTTTTTCTGGCCTCTACTTCTCTCCAGCCTCCCACCTTTTTGGGCCTCCCACCCCTTATCGGCCTCCCACCCCTTTTCGCATGTTAATTTTTTCTGGCCTCTACTATTCACCGATCTCCCACTCCTTTTTGGCCTCCCACCCCTTTTCAACTTCTGATTTTTTCTGGCCTCTACTGTTCACTGGTCTCCCACTCCTTTTTGGCCTCCCACTCTTTTTCGGCCTCCAATTTTTTCTGGCCTCTACTTCTCTCCAGCCTCCCACCCTTTTTGGGCCTCCCACCCATTTTCGGCCTCCAATTTTTTCTGGCCTCTACTTCTCTCCAGCCTCCAACCATTTCTCCGCCTCCCACCCCTTTTTGCCCTCCCACTCCTTTTCGACTTCTGATTTTTTCTGTCCTCTACTACTCACCGGTCTCCCACTCCTTTTTGGCCTCCCACTCTTTTTCGGCCTCGATATTGTCCTGGCCTCTATTTCTCTCCAGCCTCCCACCCCTTTTTGGCCTCCCACCCCTATTTGGCTGCTAATATTTTCTGGCCTCTACTATTCACCGGTCTCCCACTCCTTTTTGGCCTCCCACTCCTTTTCGGAATCCAATTTTTTCTGGCCTCTACTTCTCTCCATCCTCCCACCCTTTTGGGGCCTCCCACCCCTTTTTGGCCTCCAATTTTTCCTGGCCTCTACTTCTCTCCAGCCTCCCACCCTTTTTGGGCCTCCCACTCCTTTTCGGCCTCCAATTTTTCCTGGCCTCTTCTTCTCTCCAGCCTCCCACCCTTTTTGGGCCTCCCACCCCTTTTTGGCCGCCCACCCCTTTTCGGCTGCTAATTTTTTCTGGCCTCTACTAGTCACCGGTCTCCCACTCCTTTTTGGCCTCCCACTCTTTTTCGGCCTCCAATTTTTTCTGGCCTCTACTTCTCTCCAGCCTCCCACTCCTTTTTGGACTCCCACTCCTTTTCGACCTCCAATTTTTTCTGGCCTCTACTTCTCTCCAGCCTCCCACCTTTTTGGGCCTCCCACCCCTTATCGGCCTCCCACCCCTTTTCGCATGTTAATTTTTTCTGGCCTCTACTATTCACCGATCTCCCACTCCTTTTTGGCCTCCCACCCCTTTTCAACTTCTGATTTTTTCTGGCCTCTACTGTTCACTGGTCTCCCACTCCTTTTCGGCCTCCCACTCTTTTTCGGCCTCCAATTTTTTCTGGCCTCTACTTCTCTCCAGCCTCCCACCCTTTTTGGGCCTCCCACCCATTTTCGGCCTCCAATTTTTTCTAGCCTCTACTTCTCTCCAGCCTCCCACCATTTATCGGCCTACCAGCCCTTTTTGCCCTCCCACCCCTTTTCAACTTCTGATTTTTTCTGGCCTCTACTACTGACTGGTCTCCCACTCCTTTTTGGCCTCCCACTCTTTTTCGGAATCCAATTTGTCCTGGACTCTATTTCTCTCCAGCCTCCGACCCTTTTTTGGCCCCCCACCCCTTTTCGGATGCTAATTTTTTCTGCCCTCTACTATTCACCGGTCTCCCACTCCTTTTTGGCCTCCCACTCCTTTTCGGCCTCCAATTTTTTCTGGCTTCTACTTCTCTCCATCCTCCCACCCTTTTTTGGCCTCCCACCCCTTTTAACCCTCCCAACCCTTTTCAACTTCTGATTTTTTCTGGCCTCTACTGTTCACCGGTCTCCCACTCCTTTTTGGGCCTCCCACTCTTTTTCGGCCGCCAATTTTTTCTAGTCTCTACTTCTCTCCAGCCTCCCACCCTTTTTGGGCCTCCCACCCCTTCTCGGCTGCTAATTTTTTCTGGCCTCTACTATTCACCTGTCTCCCACTCCTTTTTGGCCTCCCACTCCTTTTCGGCCTCCAATTTTTCCTGGCCTCTACTTCTCTCCAGCCTCCCACCCTTTTTGGGCCTCCCACTCCTTTTCGGCCTCCAATTTTTCTGGCCTCTACTTCTCTCCAGCCTCCCACCCTTTTTGGGCCTCCCACCCCTTTTTGGCCTCCCACCCCTTTTCGGCTGCTAATTTTTTCTGGCCTCTACTATTCACCGGTCTGCCACTCCTTTTTGGCCTCCCACTCTTTTTCGGCCTCCAATTTTTTCTGGCCTCTACTTCTCTCCAGCCTCCCACCCTTTTTGGGCCTCCCACCCCTTATCGGCCTCCCACCCCTTTTCGCATGTTAATTTTTTCTGGCCTCTACTATTCACCGGTCTCCCACTCCTTTTTGCCCTCCCACCCCTTTTCAACTTCTGATTTTTTCTGGCCTCTACTACTGACCAGTCTCCCACTCCTTTTTGGCCTCCCACTCTTTTTCGGAATCCAATTTGTCCTGGACTCTATTTCTCTCCAGCCTCCGACCCTTTTTTGGCCCCCCACCCCTTTTCGGATGCTAATTTTTTCTGCCCTCTACTATTCACCGGTCTCCCACTCCTTTTTGGCCTCCCACTCCTTTTCGGCCTCCAATTTTTTCTGGCTTCTACTTCTCTCCATCCTCCCACCCTTTTTTGGCCTCCCACCCCTTTTAACCCTCCCAACCCTTTTCAACTTCTGATTTTTTCTGGCCTCTACTGTTCACCGGTCTCCCACTCCTTTTTGGGCCTCCCACTCTTTTTCGGCCGCCAATTTTTTCTAGTCTCTACTTCTCTCCAGCCTCCCACCCTTTTTGGGCCTCCCACCCCTTCTCGGCTGCTAATTTTTTCTGGCCTCTACTATTCACCTGTCTCCCACACCTTTTTGGCCTCCCACTCCTTTTCGGCCTCCAATTTTTCCTGGCCTCTACTTCTCTCCAGCCTCCCACCCTTTTTGGGCCTCCCACTCCTTTTCGGCCTCCAATTTTTCTGGCCTCTACTTCTCTCCAGCCTCCCACCCTTTTTGGGCCTCCCACCCCTTTTTGGCCTCCCACCCCTTTTCGGCTGCTAATTTTTTCTGGCCTCTACTATTCACCGGTCTGCCACTCCTTTTTGGCCTCCCACTCTTTTTCGGCCTCCAATTTTTTCTGGCCTCTACTTCTCTCCAGCCTCCCACCCTTTTTGGGCCTCCCACCCCTTATCGGCCTCCCACCCCTTTTCGCATGTTAATTTTTTCTGGCCTCTACTATTCACCGGTCTCCCACTCCTTTTTGCCCTCCCACCCCTTTTCAACTTCTGATTTTTTCTGGCCTCTACTACTGACCAGTCTCCCACTCCTTTTTGGCCTCCCACTCTTTTTCAGCCTCCAATTTTTCCTGGCCTCTACTTCTCTCCAGCCTCCCACACTTTTTGGGCCTCCCACCCCTTTTTGGCCTCCAATTTTTTCTGGCCTCTACTTCTCTCCAGCCTCCCACCATTTATAGGCCTCCCACCCCTTTTTGGCCTCCCACCCCTTTTCGGCTGCTAATTTTTTCTGGCCTCTACTATTCACCGGTCTGCCACTCCTTTTTGGCCTCCCACTCTTTTTCGGCCTCCAATTTTTTCTGGCCTCTACTTCTCTCCAGCCTGACACCCTTTTTGGGCCTCCCACCCCTTTTTGGCCTCCCACCCCTTTTCGGCTGCTAATTTTTTCTGGCCTCTACTAGTCACCGGTCTCCCACTCCTTTTTGGCCTCCCACTCTTTTTCGGCCTCCAATTTTTTCTGGCCTCTACTTCTCTCCAGCCTCCCACTCCTTTTTGGACTCCCACTCCTTTTCGACCTCCAATTTTTTCTGGCTTCTAGTTCTCTCCAGCCTCCCACCCTTTTTTGGCCTCCCATCCCTTTTTACCCTCCCACCCCTTTTCAACTTCTGATTTTTTCTGGCCTCTACTATTCACCGGTCTCCCACTCCTTTTTGACCTCCCACTCCTTTTCGGCCACCAATTTTTTCTGGCCTCTACTTCTCTCCAGCCTCCCACCTTTTTGGGCCTCCCACCCCTTATCGGCCTCCCACCCCTTTTCGCATGTTAATTTTTTCTGGCCTCTACTATTCACCGATCTCCCACTCCTTTTTGGCCTCCCACCCCTTTTCAACTTCTGATTTTTTCTGGCCTGTACTGTTCACTGGTTTCCCACTCCTTTTTGGCCTCCCACTCTTTTTCAGCCTCCAATTTTTTCTGGCCTCTACTTCTCTCCAGCCTCCCACCCTTTTTGGGCCTCCCACCTCTTTTTGGCCTCCCACCCCTTTTAGGCTGCTAATTTTTCCTGGCCTCTACTGTTCACCGGTCTCCCACTCCTTTTTGGCCTCCCACTTCTTTTCGGCCACCAATTTTTTCTGGCCTCTAGTTCTCTCCAGCCTCCCACCCTTTTTGGGCCTCCCACCCCTTTTTGTCCTCCCATCCCTTTTTGGCCTCCAATTATTTCTGACCTCTACTCCTCTCCAGCCTCCCACCCTTTTTTGGCCCCCTCCCCTTTTCGGCTGGTAATTTTTTCTGGCCTCTACTATTCACTGGTCTCCCACTCTTTTTTGGCCTCCCACTATTTTTCGGCCTCCAATTTTTCCTGGCCTCTACTCCTATCCATCCTCCCACCATTTTTTGGCCTTCCACTCCTTTTCGGCCTCCAATTTTTCCTGGCCACTACTTCTCTCCAGCCTCCCACCCTTTTTGGGCCTCCCACCCCTTTTTGGCCTCCCACCCCTTTTCGGCTGCTAATTTTTTCTGGCCTCTACTATTCACCGGTCTCAAACTCCTTTTTGGCCTCCCACTCCTTTTTGGCCACCAATTTCTTCTGGCCTCTACTTCTCTCCAGCCTCCCACCTTTTTGGGCCTCCCACCCCTTATCGGCCTCCCACCCCTTTTCGCATGTTAATTTTTTCTGGCCTCTACTATTCAACAGTCTCCCACTCCATTTTGACCTCCCACTCCTTTTCAACTTCTGATTTTCTCTGGCCTCTACTGTTCACTGGTCTCCAACTCCTTTTTGGCCTCCCACTCCTTTTCGGCCTCCAATTTTTCCTGGCCTCTTCTTCTCTCCAGCCTCCCACCCTTTTTGGGCCTCCCACCCCTTTTTGGCCTCCCACCCCTTTTCGGCTGCTAATTTTTTCTGGCCTCTACTATTCAACGGTCTCCCACTCCTTTTTGGCCTCCCACTCTTTTTCGGCCTCCAATTTTTTCTGGCCTCTACTTCTCTCCAGCCTCCCACTCCTTTTTGGACTCCCACTCCTTTTCGACCTCCAATTTTTTCTGGCCTCTACTTCTCTCCAGCCTCCCACCTTTTTGGGCCTCCCACCCCTTATCGGCCTCCCACCCCTTTTCGCATGTTAATTTTTTCTGGCCTCTACTATTCACCGATCTCCCACTCCTTTTTGGCCTCCCACCCCTTTTCAACTTCTGATTTTTTCTGGCCTCTACTGTTCACTGGTCTCCCACTCCTTTTTGGCCTCCCACTCTTTTTCGGCCTCCAATTTTTTCTGGCCTCTACTTCTCTCCAGCCTCCCACCCTTTTTGGGCCTCCCACCCATTTTCGGCCTCCAATTTTTTCTGGCCTCTACTTCTCTCCAGCCTCCAACCATTTCTCCGCCTCCCACCCCTTTTTGCCCTCCCACTCCTTTTCGACTTCTGATTTTTTCTGTCCTCTACTACTCACCGGTCTCCCACTCCTTTTTGGCCTCCCACTCTTTTTCGGCCTCGATATTGTCCTGGCCTCTATTTCTCTCCAGCCTCCCACCCCTTTTTGGCCTCCCACCCCTATTTGGCTGCTAATATTTTCTGGCCTCTACTATTCACCGGTCTCCCACTCCTTTTTGGCCTCCCACTCCTTTTCGGAATCCAATTTTTTCTGGCCTCTACTTCTCTCCAGCCTCCCACCCTTTTGGGGCCTCCCACCCCTTTTTGGCCTCCAATTTTTCCTGGCCTCTACTTCTCTCCAGCCTCCCACCCTTTTTGGGCCTCCCACTCCTTTTCGGCCTCCAATTTTTCCTGGCCTCTTCTTCTCTCCAGCCTCCCACCCTTTTTGGGCCTCCCACCCCTTTTTGGCCGCCCACACCTTTTCGGCTGCTAATTTTTTCTGGCCTCTACTAGTCACCGGTCTCCCACTCCTTTTTGGCCTCCCACTCTTTTTCGGCCTCCAATTTTTTCTGGCCTCTACTTCTCTCCAGCCTCCCACTCCTTTTTGGACTCCCACTCCTTTTCGACCTCCAATTTTTTCTGGCCTCTACTTCTCTCCAGCCTCCCACCTTTTTGGGCCTCCCACCCCTTATCGGCCTCCCACCCCTTTTCGCATGTTAATTTTTTCTGGCCTCTACTATTCACCGATCTCCCACTCCTTTTTGGCCTCCCACCCCTTTTCAACTTCTGATTTTTTCTGGCCTGTACTGTTCACTGGTCTCCCACTCCTTTTCGGCCTCCCACTCTTTTTCGGCCTCCAATTTTTTCTGGCCTCTACTTCTCTCCAGCCTCCCACCCTTTTTGGGCCTCCCACCCATTTTCGGCCTCCAATTTTTTCTAGCCTCTACTTCTCTCCAGCCTCCCACCATTTATCGGCCTACCAGCCCTTTTTGCCCTCCCACCCCTTTTCAACTTCTGATTTTTTCTGGCCTCTACTACTGACTGGTCTCCCACTCCTTTTTGGCCTCCCACTCTTTTTCGGAATCCAATTTGTCCTGGACTCTATTTCTCTCCAGCCTCCGACCCTTTTTTGGCCCCCCACCCCTTTTCGGATGCTAATTTTTTCTGCCCTCTACTATTCACCGGTCTCCCACTCCTTTTTGGCCTCCCACTCCTTTTCGGCCTCCAATTTTTTCTGGCTTCTACTTCTCTCCATCCTCCCACCCTTTTTTGGCCTCCCACCCCTTTTAACCCTCCCAACCCTTTTCAACTTCTGATTTTTTCTGGCCTCTACTGTTCACCGGTCTCCCACTCCTTTTTGGGCCTCCCACTCTTTTTCGGCCGCCAATTTTTTCTAGTCTCTACTTCTCTCCAGCCTCCCACCCTTTTTGGGCCTCCCACCCCTTCTCGGCTGCTAATTTTTTCTGGCCTCTACTATTCACCTGTCTCCCACTCCTTTTTGGCCTCCCACTCCTTTTCGGCCTCCAATTTTTCCTGGCCTCTACTTCTCTCCAGCCTCCCACCCTTTTTGGGCCTCCCACTCCTTTTCGGCCTCCAATTTTTCTGGCCTCTACTTCTCTCCAGCCTCCCACCCTTTTTGGGCCTCCCACCCCTTTTTGGCCTCCCACCCCTTTTCGGCTGCTAATTTTTTCTGGCCTCTACTATTCACCGGTCTGCCACTCCTTTTTGGCCTCCCACTCTTTTTCGGCCTCCAATTTTTTCTGGCCTCTACTTCTCTCCAGCCTCCCACCCTTTTTGGGCCTCCCACCCCTTATCGGCCTCCCACCCCTTTTCGCATGTTAATTTTTTCTGGCCTCTACTATTCACCGGTCTCCCACTCCTTTTTGCCCTCCCACCCCTTTTCAACTTCTGATTTTTTCTGGCCTCTACTACTGACCAGTCTCCCACTCCTTTTTGGCCTCCCACTCTTTTTCGGAATCCAATTTGTCCTGGACTCTATTTCTCTCCAGCCTCCGACCCTTTTTTGGCCCCCCACCCCTTTTCGGATGCTAATTTTTTCTGCCCTCTACTATTCACCGGTCTCCCACTCCTTTTTGGCCTCCCACTCCTTTTCGGCCTCCAATTTTTTCTGGCTTCTACTTCTCTCCATCCTCCCACCCTTTTTTGGCCTCCCACCCCTTTTAACCCTCCCAACCCTTTTCAACTTCTGATTTTTTCTGGCCTCTACTGTTCACCGGTCTCCCACTCCTTTTTGGGCCTCCCACTCTTTTTCGGCCGCCAATTTTTTCTAGTCTCTACTTCTCTCCAGCCTCCCACCCTTTTTGGGCCTCCCACCCCTTCTCGGCTGCTAATTTTTTCTGGCCTCTACTATTCACCTGTCTCCCACTCCTTTTTGGCCTCCCACTCCTTTTCGGCCTCCAATTTTTCCTGGCCTCTACTTCTCTCCAGCCTCCCACCCTTTTTGGGCCTCCCACTCCTTTTCGGCCTCCAATTTTTCTGGCCTCTACTTCTCTCCAGCCTCCCACCCTTTTTGGGCCTCCCACCCCTTTTTGGCCTCCCACCCCTTTTCGGCTGCTAATTTTTTCTGGCCTCTACTATTCACCGGTCTGCCACTCCTTTTTGGCCTCCCACTCTTTTTCGGCCTCCAATTTTTTCTGGCCTCTACTTCTCTCCAGCCTCCCACCCTTTTTGGGCCTCCCACCCCTTATCGGCCTCCCACCCCTTTTCGCATGTTAATTTTTTCTGGCCTCTACTATTCACCGGTCTCCCACTCCTTTTTGGCCTCCCACCCCTTTTCAACTTCTGATTTTTTCTGGCCTCTACTACTGACCAGTCTCCCACTCCTTTTTGGCCTCCCACTCTTTTTCAGCCTCCAATTTTTCCTGGCCTCTACTTCTCTCCAGCCTCCCACCCTTTTTGGGCCTCCCACCCCTTTTTAGCCTCCCACCCCTTTTCGGCTGCTAATTTTTTCTGGCCTCTACTATTCACCGGTCTACCACTCCTTTTTGGCCTCCCACTCCTTTTCGGCGACCAATTTTTTCTGGCCTCTACTTCTCTCCAGCCTCCCACCCTTTTTGGGCCTCCCACCCCTTACCAGCCTCCCACCCCTTTTCGCATGTTAATTTTTTCTGGCCTCTACTATTCACCAGTCTCCCACTCCTTTTCAGCCTCCCACTCTTTTTCGGCCTCCAATTTTTTCTGGCCTCTACTTCTCTCCAGCCTCCCACCATTTTTTGGCCTTCCACTCCTTTTCGGCCTCCAATTTTTCCTGGCCTCTACTTCTCTCCAGCCTCCCACCCTTTTTGGGCCTCCCACTCCTTTTCGGCCTCCCACCCCTTTTCGCATGTTAATTTTTTCTGGCCTCTACTAGTCACCGGTCTCCCACTCCTTTTTGGCCTCCCACTTCTTTTCGGCCACCAATTTTTTCTGGCCTCTAGTTCTCTCCAGCCTCCCACCCTTTTTGGGCCTCCCACCTCTTTTTGGCCTCCCACCCCTTTTAGGCTGCTAATTTTTCCTGGCCTCTACTGTTCACCGGTCTCCCACTCCTTTTTGGCCTCCCACTTCTTTTCGGCCACCAATTTTTTCTGGCCTCTAGTTCTCTCCAGCCTCCCACCCTTTTTGGGCCTCCCACCCCTTTTTGTCCTCCCATCCCTTTTTGGCCTCCAATTATTTCTGACCTCTACTCCTCTCCAGCCTCCCACCCTTTTTTGGCCCCCTCCCCTTTTCGGCTGGTAATTTTTTCTGGCCTCTACTATTCACTGGTCTCCCACTCTTTTTTGGCCTCCCACTATTTTTCGGCCTCCAATTTTTCCTGGCCTCTACTCCTATCCATCCTCCCACCATTTTTTGGCCTTCCACTCCTTTTCGGCCTCCAATTTTTCCTGGCCACTACTTCTCTCCAGCCTCCCACCCTTTTTGGGCCTCCCACCCCTTTTTGGCCTCCCACCCCTTTTCGGCTGCTAATTTTTTCTGGCCTCTACTATTCACCGGTCTCAAACTCCTTTTTGGCCTCCCACTCCTTTTCGGCCACCAATTTCTTCTGGCCTCTACTTCTCTCCAGCCTCCCACCTTTTTGGGCCTCCCACCCCTTATCGGCCTCCCACCCCTTTTCGCATGTTAATTTTTTCTGGCCTCTACTATTCAACAGTCTCCCACTCCATTTTGACCTCCGACCCCTTTTCAACTTCTGATTTTCTCTGGCCTCTACTGTTCACTGGTCTCCCACTCCTTTTTGGCCTCCCACTCCTTTTCGGCCTCCAATTTTTCCTGGCCTCTTCTTCTCTCCAGCCTCCCACCCTTTTTGGGCCTCCCACCCCTTTTTGGCCTCCCACCCCTTTTCGGCTGCTAATTTTTTCTGGCCTCTACTATTCACCGGTCTCCCACTCCTTTTTGGCCTCCCACTCTTTTTCGGCCTCCAATTTTTTCTGGCCTCTACTTCTCTCCAGCCTCCCACTCCTTTTTGGACTCCCACTCCTTTTCGACCTCCAATTTTTTCTGGCCTCTACTTCTCTCCAGCCTCCCACCTTTTTGGGCCTCCCACCCCTTATCGGCCTCCCACCCCTTTTCGCATGTTAATTTTTTCTGGCCTCTACTATTCACCGATCTCCCACTCCTTTTTGGCCTCCCACCCCTTTTCAACTTCTGATTTTTTCTGGCCTCTACTGTTCACTGGTCTCCCACTCCTTTTTGGCCTCCCACTCTTTTTCGGCCTCCAATTTTTTCTGGCCTCTACTTCTCTCCATCCTCCCACCCTTTTTTGGCCTCCCACCCCTTTTAACCCTCCCAACCCTTTTCAACTTCTGATTTTTTCTGGCCTCTACTGTTCACCGGTCTCCCACTCCTTTTTGGGCCTCCCACTCTTTTTCGGCCGCCAATTTTTTCTAGTCTCTACTTCTCTCCAGCCTCCCACCCTTTTTGGGCCTCCCACCCCTTCTCGGCTGCTAATTTTTTCTGGCCTCTACTATTCACCTGTCTCCCACTCCTTTTTGGCCTCCCACTCCTTTTCGGCCTCCAATTTTTCCTGGCCTCTACTTCTCTCCAGCCTCCCACCCTTTTTGGGCCTCCCACTCCTTTTCGGCCTCCAATTTTTCTGGCCTCTACTTCTCTCCAGCCTCCCACCCTTTTTGGGCCTCCCACCCCTTATCGGCCTCCCACCCCTTTTCGCATGTTAATTTTTTCTGGCCTCTACTATTCACCGGTCTCCCACTCCTTTTTGCCCTCCCACCCCTTTTCAACTTCTGATTTTTTCTGGCCTCTACTACTGACCAGTCTCCCACTCCTTTTTGGCCTCCCACTCTTTTTCAGCCTCCAATTTTTCCTGGCCTCTACTTCTCTCCAGCCTCCCACCCTTTTTGGGCCTCCCACCCCTTTTTAGCCTCCCACCCCTTTTCGGCTGCTAATTTTTTCTGGCCTCTACTATTCACCGGTCTACCACTCCTTTTTGGCCTCCCACTCCTTTTCGGCGACCAATTTTTTCTGGCCTCTACTTCTCTCCAGCCTCCCACCCTTTTTGGGCCTCCCACCCCTTACCAGCCTCCCACCCCTTTTCGCATGTTAATTTTTTCTGGCCTCTACTATTCACCAGTCTCCCACTCCTTTTCAGCCTCCCACTCCTTTTCGGCCTTCAATTTTTCTGGCCTCTACTTCTCTCCAGCCTCCCACCCTTTTTGGGCCTCCCACTCCTTTTCGGCCTCCCACCCCTTTTCGCATGTTAATTTTTTCTGGCCTCTACTATTCACCGGTCTCCCACTCCTTTTTGGCCTCCCACTATTTTTCGGACTCCAATTTTTCCTGGCCTCTACTTCTCTCCAGCCTCCCACCATTTTTTGGCCTCCCACAACTTTTCGGCCTCCAATTTTTCCTGGCCTCTACTTCTCTCCAGCCTCCCACCCTTTTTTGGCCTCCCACTCTTTTTCGGCCTCCAATTTTTTCTGGCCTCTACTTCTCTCCAGCCTCCCACCCTTTTTGGGCCTCCCACCCATTTTCGTCCTCCAATTTTTTCTAGCATCTACTTCTCTCCAGCCTCCCACCATTTATCGGCCTACCAGCCCTTTTTGCCCTCCCACCCCTTTTCAACTTCTGATTTTTTCTGGCCTCTACTACTGACTGGTCTCCCACTCCTTTTTGGCCTCCCACTCTTTTTCGGAATCCAATTTGTCCTGGACTCTATTTCTCTCCAGCCTCCGACCCTTTTTTGGCCCCCCACCCCTTTTCGGATGCTAATTTTTTCTGGCCTCTACTATTCACCGGTCTCCCACTCCTTTTTGGCCTCCCACTCCTTTTCGGCCTCCAATTTTTTCTGGCTTCTACTTCTCTCCATCCTCCCACCCTTTTTTGGCCTCCCACCCATTTTAACCCTCCCAACCCTTTTCAACTTCTGATTTTTTCTGGCCTCTACTGTTCACCGGTCTCCCACTCCTTTTTGGGCCTCCCACTCTTTTTCGGCCGCCAATTTTTTCTAGTCTCTACTTCTCTCCAGCCTCCCACCCTTTTTGGGCCTCCCACCCCTTCTCGGCTGCTAATTTTTTCTGGCCTCTACTATTCACCTGTCTCCCACTCCTTTTTGGCCTCCCACTCCTTTTCGGCCTCCAATTTTTCCTGGCCTCTACTTCTCTCCAGCCTCCCACCCTTTTTGGGCCTCCCACCCCTTTTTGGCCTCCAATTTTTTCTGGCCTCTACTTCTCTCCAGCCTCCCACCATTTATAGGCCTCCCACCCCTTTTTGGCCTCCCACCCCTTTTCGGCTGCTAATTTTGTCTGGCCTCTACTATTCACCGGTCTGCCACTCCTTTTTGGCCTCCCACTCTTTTTCGGCCTCCAATTTTTTCTGGCCTCTACTTCTCTCCAGCCTCCCACCATTTTTTGGCCTCCCACTCCTTTTCGGCCTCCAATTTTTCCTGGCCTCTACTTCTCTCCAGCCTCCCACCCTTTTTGGGCCTCCCACTCCTTTTCGGCCTCCCACCCCTTTTCGCATGTTAATTTTTTCTGCCCTCTACTAGTCACCGGTCTCCCACTCCTTTTTGGCCGCCCACTCTTTTTCAGCCTCCAATTTTTTCTGGCCTCTACTTCTCTCCAGCCTCCCACCTTTTTGGGCCTCCCACCCCTTATCGGCCTCCCACCCCTTTTCGCATGTTAATTTTTTCTGGTCTCTACTATTCAACGGTCTCCCACTCCTTTTTGGCCGCCCACTCTTTTTCAGCCTCCAATTTTTTCTGGCCTCTACTTCTCTCCAGCCTCCCACCCTTTTTGGGCCTCCCACCCATTTTCGGCCTCCAATTTTTTCTGGCCTCTACTTCTCTCCAGCCTCCAACCATTTCTCCGCCTCCCACCCCTTTTTGCCCTCCCACTCCTTTTCGACTTCTGATTTTTTCTGTCCTCTACTACTCACCGGTCTCCCACTCCTTTTTGGCCTCCCACTCTTTTTCGGCCTCCATATTGTCCTGGCCTCTATTTCTCTCCAGCCTCCCACCCCTTTTTGGCCTCCCACCCCTATTTGGCTGCTAATATTTTCTGGCCTCTACTATTCACCGGTCTCCCACTCCTTTTTGGCCTCCCACTCCTTTTCGGAATCCAATTTTTTCTGGCCTCTACTTCTCTCCAGCCTCCCACCCTTTTGGGGCCTCCCACCCCTTTTTGGCCTCCAATTTTTCCTGGCCTCTACTTCTCTCCAGCCTCCCACCCTTTTTGGGCCTCCCACTCCTTTTCGGCCTCCAATTTTTCCTGGCCTCTTCTTCTCTCCAGCCTCCCACCCTTTTTGGGCCTCCCACCCCTTTTTGGCCTCCATTTTTTCCTGGCCTCTACTTCTCTCCAGCCTCCCACCCTTTTTGGGCCTCCCACCCCTTTTTGGCCGCCCACCCCTTTTCAACTTCTGATTTTTTCTGGCCTCTACTACTGACTGGTCTCCCACTCCTTTTTGGCCTCCCACTCTTTTTCGGAATCCAATTTGTCCTGGACTCTATTTCTCTCCAGCCTCCGACCCTTTTTTGGCCCCCCACCCCTTTTCGGATGCTAATTTTTTCTGGCCTCTACTATTCACCGGTCTCCCACTCCTTTTTGGCCTCCCACTCCTTTTCGGCCTCCAATTTTTCCTGGCCTCTACTTCTCTCCAGCCTCCCACCCTTTTTGGGCCTCCCACCCCTTTTTGGCCTCCAATTTTTTCTGGCCTCTACTTCTCTCCAGCCTCCCACCATTTATAGGCCTCCCACCCCTTTTTGGCCTCCCACCCCTTTTCGGCTGCTAATTTTGTCTGGCCTCTACTATTCACCGGTCTGCCACTCCTTTTTGGCCTCCCACTCTTTTTCGGCCTCCAATTTTTTCTGGCCTCTACTTCTCTCCAGCCTCCCACCATTTTTTGGCCTCCCACTCCTTTTCGGCCTCCAATTTTTCCTGGCCTCTACTTCTCTCCAGCCTCCCACCCTTTTTGGGCCTCCCACTCCTTTTCGGCCTCCCACCCCTTTTCGCATGTTAATTTTTTCTGCCCTCTACTAGTCACCGGTCTCCCACTCCTTTTTGGCCGCCCACTCTTTTTCAGCCTCCAATTTTTTCTGGCCTCTACTTCTCTCCAGCCTCCCACCTTTTTGGGCCTCCCACCCCTTATCGGCCTCCCACCCCTTTTCGCATGTTAATTTTTTCTGGTCTCTACTATTCACCGATCTCCCACTCCTTTTTGGCCTCCCACCCCTTTTCAACTTCTGATTTTTTCTGGCCTGTACTGTTCACTGGTCTCCCACTCCTTTTTGGCCTCCCACTCTTTTTCGGCCTCCAATTTTTTCTGGCCTCTACTTCTCTCCAGCCTCCCACCCTTTTTGGCCTCCCACCCCCTTTTCGGCTGCTAATTTTTTCTGGCCTCTTCTACTGCTCGGTCTCCCACTCCTCTTTGGCCTCCGACCCCTTTTCGGCCTCCAATTTTTTCTGGCCTCTACTTCTCTCCAGCCTCCCACCCTTTTTGGGCCTCCCACCCCTTACCAGCCTCCCACCCCTTTTCGCATGTTAATTTTTTCTGGCCTCTACTATTCACCAGTCTCCCACTCCTTTTCAGCCTCCCACTCCTTTTCGGCCTTCAATTTTTCTGGCCTCTACTTCTCTCCAGCCTCCCACCCTTTTTGGGCCTCCCACTCCTTTTCGGCCTCCCACCCCTTTTCGCATGTTAATTTTTTCTGGCCTCTACTATTCACCGGTCTCCCACTCCTTTTTGGCCTCCCACTATTTTTCGGACTCCAATTTTTCCTGGCCTCTACTTCTCTCCAGCCTCCCACCATTTTTTGGCCTCCCACAACTTTTCGGCCTCCAATTTTTCCTGGCCTCTACTTCTCTCCAGCCTCCCACCCTTTTTTGGCCTCCCACTCTTTTTCGGCCTCCAATTTTTTCTGGCCTCTACTTCTCTCCAGCCTCCCACCCTTTTTGGGCCTCCCACCCATTTTCGTCCTCCAATTTTTTCTAGCATCTACTTCTCTCCAGCCTCCCACCATTTATCGGCCTACCAGCCCTTTTTGCCCTCCCACCCCTTTTCAACTTCTGATTTTTTCTGGCCTCTACTACTGACTGGTCTCCCACTCCTTTTTGGCCTCCCACTCTTTTTCGGAATCCAATTTGTCCTGGACTCTATTTCTCTCCAGCCTCCGACCCTTTTTTGGCCCCCCACCCCTTTTCGGATGCTAATTTTTTCTGGCCTCTACTATTCACCGGTCTCCCACTCCTTTTTGGCCTCCCACTCCTTTTCGGCCTCCAATTTTTTCTGGCTTCTACTTCTCTCCATCCTCCCACCCTTTTTTGGCCTCCCACCCATTTTAACCCTCCCAACCCTTTTCAACTTCTGATTTTTTCTGGCCTCTACTGTTCACCGGTCTCCCACTCCTTTTTGGGCCTCCCACTCTTTTTCGGCCGCCAATTTTTTCTAGTCTCTACTTCTCTCCAGCCTCCCACCCTTTTTGGGCCTCCCACCCCTTCTCGGCTGCTAATTTTTTCTGGCCTCTACTATTCACCTGTCTCCCACTCCTTTTTGGCCTCCCACTCCTTTTCGGCCTCCAATTTTTCCTGGCCTCTACTTCTCTCCAGCCTCCCACCCTTTTTGGGCCTCCCACCCCTTTTTGGCCTCCAATTTTTTCTGGCCTCTACTTCTCTCCAGCCTCCCACCATTTATAGGCCTCCCACCCCTTTTTGGCCTCCCACCCCTTTTCGGCTGCTAATTTTGTCTGGCCTCTACTATTCACCGGTCTGCCACTCCTTTTTGGCCTCCCACTCTTTTTCGGCCTCCAATTTTTTCTGGCCTCTACTTCTCTCCAGCCTCCCACCATTTTTTGGCCTCCCACTCCTTTTCGGCCTCCAATTTTTCCTGGCCTCTACTTCTCTCCAGCCTCCCACCCTTTTTGGGCCTCCCACTCCTTTTCGGCCTCCCACCCCTTTTCGCATGTTAATTTTTTCTGCCCTCTACTAGTCACCGGTCTCCCACTCCTTTTTGGCCGCCCACTCTTTTTCAGCCTCCAATTTTTTCTGGCCTCTACTTCTCTCCAGCCTCCCACCTTTTTGGGCCTCCCACCCCTTATCGGCCTCCCACCCCTTTTCGCATGTTAATTTTTTCTGGTCTCTACTATTCAACGGTCTCCCACTCCTTTTTGGCCGCCCACTCTTTTTCAGCCTCCAATTTTTTCTGGCCTCTACTTCTCTCCAGCCTCCCACCCTTTTTGGGCCTCCCACCCATTTTCGGCCTCCAATTTTTTCTGGCCTCTACTTCTCTCCAGCCTCCAACCATTTCTCCGCCTCCCACCCCTTTTTGCCCTCCCACTCCTTTTCGACTTCTGATTTTTTCTGTCCTCTACTACTCACCGGTCTCCCACTCCTTTTTGGCCTCCCACTCTTTTTCGGCCTCCATATTGTCCTGGCCTCTATTTCTCTCCAGCCTCCCACCCCTTTTTGGCCTCCCACCCCTATTTGGCTGCTAATATTTTCTGGCCTCTACTATTCACCGGTCTCCCACTCCTTTTTGGCCTCCCACTCCTTTTCGGAATCCAATTTTTTCTGGCCTCTACTTCTCTCCAGCCTCCCACCCTTTTGGGGCCTCCCACCCCTTTTTGGCCTCCAATTTTTCCTGGCCTCTACTTCTCTCCAGCCTCCCACCCTTTTTGGGCCTCCCACTCCTTTTCGGCCTCCAATTTTTCCTGGCCTCTTCTTCTCTCCAGCCTCCCACCCTTTTTGGGCCTCCCACCCCTTTTTGGCCTCCATTTTTTCCTGGCCTCTACTTCTCTCCAGCCTCCCACCCTTTTTGGGCCTCCCACCCCTTTTTGGCCGCCCACCCCTTTTCAACTTCTGATTTTTTCTGGCCTCTACTACTGACTGGTCTCCCACTCCTTTTTGGCCTCCCACTCTTTTTCGGAATCCAATTTGTCCTGGACTCTATTTCTCTCCAGCCTCCGACCCTTTTTTGGCCCCCCACCCCTTTTCGGATGCTAATTTTTTCTGGCCTCTACTATTCACCGGTCTCCCACTCCTTTTTGGCCTCCCACTCCTTTTCGGCCTCCAATTTTTTCTGGCTTCTACTTCTCTCCATCCTCCCACCCTTTTTTGGCCTCCCACCCATTTTAACCCTCCCAACCCTTTTCAACTTCTGATTTTTTCTGGCCTCTACTGTTCACCGGTCTCCCACTCCTTTTTGGGCCTCCCACTCTTTTTCGGCCGCCAATTTTTTCTAGTCTCTACTTCTCTCCAGCCTCCCACCCTTTTTGGGCCTCCCACCCCTTCTCGGCTGCTAATTTTTTCTGGCCTCTACTATTCACCTGTCTCCCACTCCTTTTTGGCCTCCCACTCCTTTTCGGCCTCCAATTTTTCCTGGCCTCTACTTCTCTCCAGCCTCCCACCCTTTTTGGGCCTCCCACCCCTTTTTGGCCTCCAATTTTTTCTGGCCTCTACTTCTCTCCAGCCTCCCACCATTTATAGGCCTCCCACCCCTTTTTGGCCTCCCACCCCTTTTCGGCTGCTAATTTTTTCTGGCCTCTACTATTCACCGGTCTGCCACTCCTTTTTGGCCTCCCACTCTTTTTCGGCCTCCAATTTTTTCTGGCCTCTACTTCTCTCCAGCCTCCCACCATTTTTTGGCCTCCCACTCCTTTTCGGCCTCCAATTTTTCCTGGCCTCTACTTCTCTCCAGCCTCCCACCCTTTTTGGGCCTCCCACTCCTTTTCGGCCTCCCACCCCTTTTCGCATGTTAATTTTTTCTGCCCTCTACTAGTCACCGGTCTCCCACTCCTTTTTGGCCGCCCACTCTTTTTCAGCCTCCAATTTTTTCTGGCCTCTACTTCTCTCCAGCCTCCCACCTTTTTGGGCCTCCCACCCCTTATCGGCCTCCCACCCCTTTTCGCATGTTAATTTTTTCTGGTCTCTACTATTCACCGATCTCCCACTCCTTTTTGGCCTCCCACCCCTTTTCAACTTCTGATTTTTTCTGGCCTCTACTGTTCACTGGTCTCCCACTCCTTTTTGGCCTCCCACTCTTTTTCGGCCTCCAATTTTTTCTGGCCTCTACTTCTCTCCAGCCTCCCACCCTTTTTGGCCTCCCACCCCCTTTTCGGCTGCTAATTTTTTCTGGCCTCTTCTACTGCTCGGTCTCCCACTCCTCTTTGGCCTCCGACCCCTTTTCGGCCTCCAATTTTTTCTGGCGTCTATTTCTCTCCAGCCTCCCACCCTTTTTGTGCCTCCCACCCCTTTTTGGCCTCCCACCACTCTTCCACTTCTCATTTTTTCTGGCCTCTACTGTTCACTAGTCTCCCACTCCTTTTTGGCCCCCCACCCCTTTTCGGCTGCTAATTTTTTCTGGCCTCCACTATTCACCGGTCTGCCACTCCTTTTTGGCCTCCCACTCTTTTTCGGCCTCCAATTTTTTCTGGCCTCTACTTCTCTCCAGCCTCCCACCATTTTTTGGCCTCCCACTCCTTTTCGGCCTCCAATTTTTCCTGGCCTCTACTTCTCTCCAGCCTCCCACCATTTTTTCGCCTCCCACCCCTTTTCGGCCTCCCACCCCTTTTCGCATGTTAATTTTTTCTGGCCTCCACTATTCACCGGTCTCCCACTCCTTTTTGGCCTCCCACTCCTTTTCGGCCTCCAATTTTTTCTGGCTTCTACTTCTCTCCAGCCTCCCACCATTTATCGGCCTCCCACCCCTTTTTGCCCTCCCACCCCTTTCCAACTTCTGATTTTTTCTGGCCTCTACTACTGACCGGTCTCCCACTCCTTTTTGGCCTCCCACTCCTTTTCGGCCTCCAATTTTTCCTGGCCTCTACTTCTCTCCAGCCTCCCACCATTTTTTCGCCTCCCACCCCTTTTCGGCCTCCCACCCCTTTTCGCATGTTAATTTTTTCTGGCCTCTATTATTCACCGGTCTCCCACTCCTTTTTGGCCTCCCACCCCTTTTCAACTTCTGATTTTTTCTGGCCTCTACTGTTCACTGGTCTCCCACTCCTTTTTGGCCTCCCACTCTTTTTCGGCCTCCAATTTTTTCTGGCCTCTACTTCTCTCCAGCCTCCCACCCTTATTGGGCTCCCACTCTTTTTCGGCCTCCAATTTTTCCTGGCCTCTACTTCTCTCCAGCCTCCCACCATTTATCGGCCTCCCACCACTTTTTGCCCTCCCACCCCTTTTCAACTTCTGATTTTTTCTGACCTCTACTACTGACCAGTCTCCCACTCCTTTTTGGCCTCCCACTCTTTTTCAGCCTCCAATTTTTCCTGGCCTCTACTTCTCTCCAGCCTCCCACCCTTTTTGGGCCTCCCACCCCTTTTTAGCCTCCCACCCCTCTTCGGCTGCTAATTTTTTCTGGCCTCTACTATTCACCGGTCTCCCACTCCTTTTTGGCCTCCCACTCCTTTTCGGCGACCAATTTTTTCTGGCCTCTACTTCTCTCCAGCCTCCCACCCTTTTTGGGCCTCCCACCCCTTACCGGCCTCCCACCCCTTTTCGCATGTTAATTTTTTCTGGCCTCTACTATTCACCGGTCTCCCACTCCTTTTCGGCCTCCCACTCTTTTTCGGCCTCCAATTTTTTCTGGCCTCTACTTCTCTCCAGCCTCCCACCCTTTTTTGGCCTCCCACTCCTTTTCGGCCTCCAATTTTTCTGGCCTCTACTTCTCTCCAGCCTCCCACCCTTTTTGGGCCTCCCACTCCTTTTCGGCCTCCCACCCCTTTTCGCATGTTAAATTTTTCTGGCCTCTACTATTCACCGGTCTCCCACTCCTTTTTGGCCTCCCACTATTTTTCGGACTCCAATTTTTCCTGGCCTCTACTTCTCTCCAGCCTCCCACCATTTTTTGGCCTCCCACAACTTTTCGGCCTCCAATTTTTCCTGGCCTCTACTTCTCTCCAGCCTCCCACCCTTTTTAGGCCTCCCACTCTTTTTCGGAATCCAATTTGTCCTGGACTCTATTTCTCTCCAGCCTCCGACCCTTTTTTGGCCCCCCACCCCTTTTCGGATGCTAATTTTTTCTGGCCTCTACTATTCACCGGTCTCCCACTCCTTTTTGGCCTCCCACTCCTTTTCGGCCTCCAATTTTTCCTGGCCTCTACTTCTCTCCAGCCTCCCACCCTTTTTGGGCCTCCCACCCCTTTTCGGCCTCCCACCCCTTTTCGCATGTTAATTTTTTCTGGCCTCTACTAGTCACCGGTCTCCCACTCCTTTTTGGCCGCCCACTCTTTTTCAGCCTCCAATTTTTTCTGGCCTCTACTTCTCTCCAGCCTCCCACCCTTTTTGGGCCTCCCACCCATTTTTGTCCTCCCATCCCTTTTTGGCCTCCAATTATTTCTGACCTCTACTCCTCTCCAGCCTCCCACCCTTTTTTGGCCCCCTCCCCTTTTCGGCTGGTAATTTTTTCTGGCCTCTACTATTCACTGGTCTCCCACTCTTTTTTGGCCTCCCACTATTTTTCGGCCTCCAATTTTTCCTGGCCTCTACTCCTATCCATCCTCCCACCATTTTTTGGCCTTCCACTCCTTTTCGGCCTCCAATTTTTTGCCCTCTACTTCTCTCCAGCCTCCCACCCTTTTTGGGCCTCCCACCCCTTTTCGGCCTCCCACCCCTTTTCGCATGTTAATTTTTTCTGGCCTCTACTATTCACCGGTCTCCCACTCCTTTTTGGCCTCCCACCCCTTTTCAACTTCTGATTTTTTCTGGCCTCTACTGTTCACTGGTCTCCCATTCCTTTTTGGCCTCCCACTCTTTTTCGGCCGCCAATTTTTTCTGGCCTCTACTTCTCTCCAGCCTCCCACCATTTTTTGGCCTTCCACTCCTTTTCGGCCTCCAATTTTTCCTGGCCTCTACTTCTCTCCAGCCTCCCACCCTTTTTGGGCCTCCCACTCCTTTTCGGCCTCCCACCCCTTTTCGCATGTTAATTTTTTCTGGCCTCTACTAGTCACCGGTCTGCCACTCCTTTTTGGCCGCCCACTCTTTTTCAGCCTCCAATTTTTTCTGGCCTCTACTTCTCTCCAGCCTCCCACCCTTTTTGGGCCTCCCACCTCTTTTTGGCCTCCCACCCCTTTTAGGCTGCTAATTTTTCCTGGCCTCTACTGTTCACCGGTCTCCCACTCCTTTTTGGCCTCCCACTTCTTTTCGGCCACCAATTTTTTCTGGCCTCTAGTTCTCTCCAGCCTCCCACCCTTTTTGGGCCTCCCACCCCTTTTTGTCCTCCCATCCCTTTTTGGCCTCCAATTATTTCTGACCTCTACTCCTCTCCAGCCTCCCACCCTTTTTTGGCCCCCTCCCCTTTTCGGCTGGTAATTTTTTCTGGCCTCTACTATTCACTGGTCTCCCACTCTTTTTTGGCCTCCCACTATTTTTCGGCCTCCAATTTTTCCTGGCCTCTACTCCTATCCATCCTCCCACCATTTTTTGGCCTTCCACTCCTTTTCGGCCTCCAATTTTTCCTGGCCTCTACTTCTCTCCAGCCTCCCACCCTTTTTGGGCCTCCCACCCCTTTTTGGCCTCCCACCCCTTTTCGGCTGCTAATTTTTTCTGGCCTCTACTATTCACCGGTCTCAAACTCCTTTTTGGCCTCCCACTCCTTTTCGGCCACCAATTTCTTCTGGCCTCTACTTCTCTCCAGCCTCCCACCCTTTTTGGGCCTCCCACCCATTTTCGGCCTCCAATTTTTTCTAGCCTCTACTTCTCTCCAGCCTCCCACCATTTATCGGCCTACCAGCCCTTTTTGCCCTCCCACTCCTTTTCAACTTCTGAGTTTTTCTGTCCTCTACTATTCACCGGTCTCCCACTCCTTTTTGGCCTCCCACTCTTTTTCGGCCTCCATATTGTCCTGGCCTCTATTTCTCTCCAGCCTCCCACCCCTTTTTGGCCTCCCACCCCTATTTGGCTGCTAATATTTTCTGGCCTCTACTATTCACCGGTCTCCCACTCCTTTTTGGCCTCCCACTCCTTTTCGGAATCCAATTTTTTCTGGCCTCTACTTCTCTCCAGCCTCCCACCCTTTTGGGGCCTCCCACCCCTTTTTGGCCTCCAATTTTTCCTGGCCTCTACTACTCTCCAGCCTCCCACCCTTTTTGGGCCTCCCACCCCTTTTTGGCCTCCCACCCCTTTTCGGCTGCTAATTTTTTCTGGCCTCTACTATTCACCGGTCTACCACTCCTTTTCGGCCTCCCACCCCTTTTCGGCCTCCCACCCTTTTTCGCATATTAATTTTTTCTGGCCTCTACTATTCACCGGTCTCCCACTCCTTAACGGCCTCCAACCCCTTTTCAACTTCTGATTTTTTCTGGCCTGTACTTCTCTCCAGCCTCCCACTCCTTTTTGGCCTCCCACTCTTTTTCGGCCTCCAATTTTTTCTGGCCTCTACTTCTCTCCAGCCTCCCACCCTTTTTGGGCCTCCCACCCATTTTCGGCCTCCAATTTTTTCTAGCCTCTACTTCTCTCCAGCCTCCCACCATTTATCGGCCTCCCACCCCTTTTTGCCTTCCCACTCCTTTTCAACTTCTGATTTTTTCTGGCCTGTACTTCTCTCCAGCCTCCCACCCTTTTTGGGCCTCCCACTCCTTTTCGGCCTCCCACCCCTTTTCGCATGTTAATTTTTTCTGGCCTCTACTATTCACCGGTCTCCCACTACTTTGCGGACTCCCACTCTTTTTCGGCCTCCAATTTTTTCTGGCCTCTACTTCTCTCCAGCCTCCCACCCTTTTTGGGCCTCTCACCCCTTTTTGGCCTCCAATTTTTCCTGGCCTCTACTTCTCTCCAGCCTCCCACCATTTATAGGCCTCCCACCCCTTTTTGGCCTCCCACCCCTTTTCGGCTGCTAATTTTTTCTGGCCTCTACTATTCACCGGTCTGCCACTCCTTTTTGGCCTCCCACTCTTTTTCGGCCTCCAATTTTTTCTGGCCTCTACTTCTCTCCAGCCTCCCACCCTTTTTGGGCCTCCCACCCCTTTTCGGCCTCCCACCCCTTTTCGCATGTTAATTTTTTCTGGCCTCTACTATTCACCGGTCTCCCACTCCTTTTTGGCCTCCCACCCCTTTTCAACTTCTGATTTTTTCTGGCCTCTACTGTTCACTGGTCTCCCATTCCTTTTTGGCCTCCCACTCTTTTTCGGCCTCCAATTTTCCTGGCCTCTACTTCTCTCCAGCCTCCCACCCTTTTTGGGCCTCCCACTCCTTTTCGGCTGCTAATTTTTTCTGGCCTCTACTAGTCACCGGTCTCCCACTCCTTTTTGGCCGCCCACTTCTTTTCGTCCTCTAATTTTTTCTGGCCTCTACTTCTCTCCAGCCTCCCACCCTTATTGGGCTCCCACTCTTTTTCGGCCTCCAATTTTTCCTGGCCTCTACTTCTCTCCAGCCTCCCACCATTTATCGGCCTCCCACCACTTTTTGCCCTCCCACCCCTTTTCAACTTCTGATTTTTTCTGACCTCTACTACTGACCAGTCTCCCACTCCTTTTTGGCCTCCCACTCTTTTTCAGCCTCCAATTTTTCCTGGCCTCTACTTCTCTCCAGCCTCCCACCCTTTTTGGGCCTCCCACCCCTTTTTAGCCTCCCACCCCTTTTCGGCTGCTAATTTTTTCTGGCCTCTACTATTCACCGGTCTCCCACTCCTTTTTGGCCTCCCACTCCTTTTCGGCGACCAATTTTTTCTGGCCTCTACTTCTCTCCAGCCTCCCACCCTTTTTGGGCCTCCCACCCCTTACCGGCCTCCCACCCCTTTTCGCATGTTAATTTTTTCTGGCCTCTACTATTCACCGGTCTCCCACTCCTTTTTGGCCTCCCACTATTTTTCGGACTCCAATTTTTCCTGGCCTCTACTTCTCTCCAGCCTCCCACCATTTTTTGGCCTCCCACAACTTTTCGGCCTCCAATTTTTCCTGGCCTCTACTTCTCTCCAGCCTCCCACCCTTTTTTGGCCTCCCACTCTTTTTCGGCCTCCAATTTTTTCTGGCCTCTACTTCTCTCCAGCCTCCCACCCTTTTTGGGCCTCCCACCCATTTTCGTCCTCCAATTTTTTCTAGCCTCTACTTCTCTCCAGCCTCCCACCATTTATCGGCCTACCAGCCCTTTTTGCCCTCCCACCCCTTTTCAACTTCTGATTTTTTCTGGCCTCTACTACTGACTGGTCTCCCACTCCTTTTTGGCCTCCCACTCTTTTTCGGAATCCAATTTGTCCTGGACTCTATTTCTCTCCAGCCTCCGACCCTTTTTTGGCCCCCCACCCCTTTTCGGATGCTAATTTTTTCTGGCCTCTACTATTCACCGGTCTCCCACTCCTTTTTGGCCTCCCACTCCTTTTCGGCCTCCAATTTTTCCTGGCCTCTACTTCTCTCCAGCCTCCCACCCTTTTTGGGCCTCCCACTCCTTTTCGGCCTCCCACCCCTTTTCGCATGTTAATTTTTTCTGCCCTCTACTAGTCACCGGTCTCCCACTCCTTTTTGGCCGCCCACTCTTTTTCAGCCTCCAATTTTTTCTGGCCTCTACTTCTCTCCAGCCTCCCACCTTTTTGGGCCTCCCACCCCTTATCGGCCTCCCACCCCTTTTCGCATGTTAATTTTTTCTGGTCTCTACTATTCAACGGTCTCCCACTCCTTTTTGGCCGCCCACTCTTTTTCAGCCTCCAATTTTTTCTGGCCTCTACTTCTCTCCAGCCTCCCACCCTTTTTGGGCCTCCCACCCATTTTCGGCCTCCAATTTTTTCTGGCCTCTACTTCTCTCCAGCCTCCAACCATTTCTCCGCCTCCCACCCCTTTTTGCCCTCCCACTCCTTTTCGACTTCTGATTTTTTCTGTCCTCTACTACTCACCGGTCTCCCACTCCTTTTTGGCCTCCCACTCTTTTTCGGCCTCCATATTGTCCTGGCCTCTATTTCTCTCCAGCCTCCCACCCCTTTTTGGCCTCCCACCCCTATTTGGCTGCTAATATTTTCTGGCCTCTACTATTCACCGGTCTCCCACTCCTTTTTGGCCTCCCACTCCTTTTCGGAATCCAATTTTTTCTGGCCTCTACTTCTCTCCAGCCTCCCACCCTTTTGGGGCCTCCCACCCCTTTTTGGCCTCCAATTTTTCCTGGCCTCTACTTCTCTCCAGCCTCCCACCCTTTTTGGGCCTCCCACTCCTTTTCGGCCTCCAATTTTTCCTGGCCTCTTCTTCTCTCCAGCCTCCCACCCTTTTTGGGCCTCCCACCCCTTTTTGGCCTCCATTTTTTCCTGGCCTCTACTTCTCTCCAGCCTCCCACCCTTTTTGGGCCTCCCACCCCTTTTTGGCCGCCCACCCCTTTTCAACTTCTGATTTTTTCTGGCCTCTACTACTGACTGGTCTCCCACTCCTTTTTGGCCTCCCACTCTTTTTCGGAATCCAATTTGTCCTGGACTCTATTTCTCTCCAGCCTCCGACCCTTTTTTGGCCCCCCACCCCTTTTCGGATGCTAATTTTTTCTGGCCTCTACTATTCACCGGTCTCCCACTCCTTTTTGGCCTCCCACTCCTTTTCGGCCTCCAATTTTTTCTGGCTTCTACTTCTCTCCATCCTCCCACCCTTTTTTGGCCTCCCACCCATTTTAACCCTCCCAACCCTTTTCAACTTCTGATTTTTTCTGGCCTCTACTGTTCACCGGTCTCCCACTCCTTTTTGGGCCTCCCACTCTTTTTCGGCCGCCAATTTTTTCTAGTCTCTACTTCTCTCCAGCCTCCCACCCTTTTTGGGCCTCCCACCCCTTCTCGGCTGCTAATTTTTTCTGGCCTCTACTATTCACCTGTCTCCCACTCCTTTTTGGCCTCCCACTCCTTTTCGGCCTCCAATTTTTCCTGGCCTCTACTTCTCTCCAGCCTCCCACCCTTTTTGGGCCTCCCACCCCTTTTTGGCCTCCAATTTTTTCTGGCCTCTACTTCTCTCCAGCCTCCCACCATTTATAGGCCTCCCACCCCTTTTTGGCCTCCCACCCCTTTTCGGCTGCTAATTTTTTCTGGCCTCTACTATTCACCGGTCTGCCACTCCTTTTTGGCCTCCCACTCTTTTTCGGCCTCCAATTTTTTCTGGCCTCTACTTCTCTCCAGCCTCCCACCATTTTTTGGCCTCCCACTCCTTTTCGGCCTCCAATTTTTCCTGGCCTCTACTTCTCTCCAGCCTCCCACCCTTTTTGGGCCTCCCACTCCTTTTCGGCCTCCCACCCCTTTTCGCATGTTAATTTTTTCTGCCCTCTACTAGTCACCGGTCTCCCACTCCTTTTTGGCCGCCCACTCTTTTTCAGCCTCCAATTTTTTCTGGCCTCTACTTCTCTCCAGCCTCCCACCTTTTTGGGCCTCCCACCCCTTATCGGCCTCCCACCCCTTTTCGCATGTTAATTTTTTCTGGTCTCTACTATTCACCGATCTCCCACTCCTTTTTGGCCTCCCACCCCTTTTCAACTTCTGATTTTTTCTGGCCTGTACTGTTCACTGGTCTCCCACTCCTTTTTGGCCTCCCACTCTTTTTCGGCCTCCAATTTTTTCTGGCCTCTACTTCTCTCCAGCCTCCCACCCTTTTTGGCCTCCCACCCCCTTTTCGGCTGCTAATTTTTTCTGGCCTCTTCTACTGCTCGGTCTCCCACTCCTCTTTGGCCTCCGACCCCTTTTCGGCCTCCAATTTTTTCTGGCGTCTATTTCTCTCCAGCCTCCCACCCTTTTTGTGCCTCCCACCCCTTTTTGGCCTCCCACCACTCTTCCACTTCTCATTTTTTCTGGCCTCTACTGTTCACTAGTCTCCCACTCCTTTTTGGCCCCCCACCCCTTTTCGGCTGCTAATTTTTTCTGGCCTCCACTATTCACCGGTCTGCCACTCCTTTTTGGCCTCCCACTCCTTTTCGGCCTCCAATTTTTTCTGGCTTCTACTTCTCTCCAGCCTCCCACCATTTATCGGCCTCCCACCCCTTTTTGCCCTCCCACCCCTTTCCAACTTCTGATTTTTTCTGGCCTCTACTACTGACCGGTCTCCCACTCCTTTTTGGCCTCCCACTCCTTTTCGGCCTCCAATTTTTCCTGGCCTCTACTTCTCTCCAGCCTCCCACCATTTTTTCGCCTCCCACCCCTTTTCGGCCTCCCACCCCTTTTCGCATGTTAATTTTTTCTGGCCTCTATTATTCACCGGTCTCCCACTCCTTTTTGGCCTCCCACCCCTTTTCAACTTCTGATTTTTTCTGGCCTGTACTGTTCACTGGTCTCCCACTCCTTTTTGGCCTCCCACTCTTTTTCGGCCTCCAATTTTTTCTGGCCTCTACTTCTCTCCAGCCTCCCACCCTTATTGGGCTCCCACTCTTTTTCGGCCTCCAATTTTTCCTGGCCTCTACTTCTCTCCAGCCTCCCACCATTTATCGGCCTCCCACCACTTTTTGCCCTCCCACCCCTTTTCAACTTCTGATTTTTTCTGACCTCTACTACTGACCAGTCTCCCACTCCTTTTTGGCCTCCCACTCTTTTTCAGCCTCCAATTTTTCCTGGCCTCTACTTCTCTCCAGCCTCCCACCCTTTTTGGGCCTCCCACCCCTTTTTAGCCTCCCACCCCTCTTCGGCTGCTAATTTTTTCTGGCCTCTACTATTCACCGGTCTCCCACTCCTTTTTGGCCTCCCACTCCTTTTCGGCGACCAATTTTTTCTGGCCTCTACTTCTCTCCAGCCTCCCACCCTTTTTGGGCCTCCCACCCCTTACCGGCCTCCCACCCCTTTTCGCATGTTAATTTTTTCTGGCCTCTACTATTCACCGGTCTCCCACTCCTTTTCGGCCTCCCACTCTTTTTCGGCCTCCAATTTTTTCTGGCCTCTACTTCTCTCCAGCCTCCCACCCTGTTTTGGCCTCCCACTCCTTTTCGGCCTCCAATTTTTCTGGCCTCTACTTCTCTCCAGCCTCCCACCCTTTTTGGGCCTCCCACCCCTTACCGGCCTCCCACCCCTTTTCGCATGTTAATTTTTTCTGGCCTCTACTATTCACCGGTCTCCCACTCCTTTTTGGCCTCCCACTATTTTTCGGACTCCAATTTTTCCTGGCCTCTACTTCTCTCCAGCCTCCCACCATTTTTTGGCCTCCCACAACTTTTCGGCCTCCAATTTTTCCTGGCCTCTACTTCTCTCCAGCCTCCCACCCTTTTTAGGCCTCCCACTCTTTTTCGGAATCCAATTTGTCCTGGACTCTATTTCTCTCCAGCCTCCGACCCTTTTTTGGCCCCCCACCCCTTTTCGGATGCTAATTTTTTCTGGCCTCTACTATTCACCGGTCTCCCACTCCTTTTTGGCCTCCCACTCCTTTTCGGCCTCCAATTTTTCCTGGCCTCTACTTCTCTCCAGCCTCCCACCCTTTTTGGGCCTCCCACCCCTTTTCGGCCTCCCACCCCTTTTCGCATGTTAATTTTTTCTGGCCTCTACTAGTCACCGGTCTCCCACTCCTTTTTGGCCGCCCACTCTTTTTCAGCCTCCAATTTTTTCTGGCCTCTACTTCTCTCCAGCCTCCCACCCTTTTTTGGCCCCCTCCCCTTTTCGGCTGGTAATTTTTTCTGGCCTCTACTATTCACTGGTCTCCCACTCTTTTTTGGCCTCCCACTATTTTTCGGCCTCCAATTTTTCCTGGCCTCTACTCCTATCCATCCTCCCACCATTTTTTGGCCTTCCACTCCTTTTCGGCCTCCAATTTTTTGGCCTCTACTTCTCTCCAGCCTCCCACCCTTTTTGGGCCTCCCACCCCTTTTCGGCCTCCCACCCCTTTTCGCATGTTAATTTTTTCTGGCCTCTACTATTCACCGGTCTCCCACTCCTTTTTGGCCTCCCACCCCTTTTCAACTTCTGATTTTTTCTGGCCTCTACTGTTCACTGGTCTCCCATTCCTTTTTGGCCTCCCACTCTTTTTCGGCCGCCAATTTTTTCTGGCCTCTACTTCTCTCCAGCCTCCCACCATTTTTTGGCCTTCCACTCCTTTTCGGCCTCCAATTTTTCCTGGCCTCTACTTCTCTCCAGCCTCCCACCCTTTTTGGGCCTCCCACTCCTTTTCGGCCTCCCACCCCTTTTCGCATGTTAATTTTTTCTGGCCTCTACTAGTCACCGGTCTCCCACTCCTTTTTGGCCTCCCACTCTTTTTCGGCCTCCATATTGTCCTGGCCTCTATTTCTCTCCAGCCTCCCACCCCTTTTTGGCCTCCCACCCCTATTTGGCTGCTAATATTTTCTGGCCTCTACTATTCACCGGTCTCCCACTCCTTTTTGGCCTCCCACTCCTTTTTGGAATCCAATTTTTTCTGGCCTCTACTTCTCTCCAGCCTCCCACCCTTTTGGGGCCTCCCACCCCTTTTTGGCCTCCAATTTTTCCTGGCCTCTACTACTCTCCAGCCTCCCACCCTTTTTGGGCCTCCCACCCCTTTTTGGCCTCCCACCCCTTTTCGGCTGCTAATTTTTTCTGGCCTCTACTATTCACCGGTCTACCACTCCTTTTCGGCCTCCCACCCCTTTTCGGCCTCCCACCCTTTTTCGCATATTAATTTTTTCTGGCCTCTACTATTCACCGGTCTCCCACTCCTTAACGGCCTCCAACCCCTTTTCAACTTCTGATTTTTTCTGGCCTGTACTGTTCACTGGTCTCCCACTCCTTTTTGGCCTCCCACTCTTTTTCGGCCTCCAATTTTTTCTGGCCTCTACTTCTCTCCAGCCTCCCACCCTTTTTGGGCCTCCCACCCATTTTCGGCCTCCAATTTTTTCTAGCCTCTACTTCTCTCCAGCCTCCCACCATTTATCGGCCTCCCACCCCTTTTTGCCTTCCCACTCCTTTTCAACTTCTGATTTTTTCTGGCCTGTACTTCTCTCCAGCCTCCCACCCTTTTTGGGCCTCCCACTCCTTTTCGGCCTCCCACCCCTTTTCGCATGTTAATTTTTTCTGGCCTCTACTATTCACCGGTCTCCCACTACTTTGCGGACTCCCACTCTTTTTCGGCCTCCAATTTTTTCTGGCCTCTACTTCTCTCCAGCCTCCCACCCTTTTTGGGCCTCTCACCCCTTTTTGGCCTCCAATTTTTCCTGGCCTCTACTTCTCTCCAGCCTCCCACCATTTATAGGCCTCCCACCCCTTTTTGGCCTCCCACCCCTTTTCGGCTGCTAATTTTTTCTGGCCTCTACTATTCACCGGTCTGCCACTCCTTTTTGGCCTCCCACTCTTTTTCGGCCTCCAATTTTTTCTGGCCTCTACTTCTCTCCAGCCTCCCACCCTTTTTGGGCCTCCCACCCCTTTTCGGCCTCCCACCCCTTTTCGCATGTTAATTTTTTCTGGCCTCTACTATTCACCGGTCTCCCACTCCTTTTTGGCCTCCCACCCCTTTTCAACTTCTGATTTTTTCTGGCCTCTACTGTTCACTGGTCTCCCATTCCTTTTTGGCCTCCCACTCTTTTTCGGCCTCCAATTTTCCTGGCCTCTACTTCTCTCCAGCCTCCCACCCTTTTTGGGCCTCCCACTCCTTTTCGGCTGCTAATTTTTTCTGGCCTCTACTAGTCACCGGTCTCCCACTCCTTTTTGGCCGCCCACTTCTTTTCGGCCTCCAATTTTTTCTGGCCTCTACTTCTCTCCAGCCTCCCACCCTTATTGGGCTCCCACTCTTTTTCGGCCTCCAATTTTTCCTGGCCTCTACTTCTCTCCAGCCTCCCACCATTTATCGGCCTCCCACCACTTTTTGCCCTCCCACCCCTTTTCAACTTCTGATTTTTTCTGACCTCTACTACTGACCAGTCTCCCACTCCTTTTTGGCCTCCGACTCTTTTTCAGCCTCCAATTTTTCCTGGCCTCTACTTCTCTCCAGCCTCCCACCCTTTTTGGGCCTCCCACCCCTTTTTAGCCTCCCACCCCTTTTCGGCTGCTAATTTTTTCTGGCCTCTACTATTCACCGGTCTCCCACTCCTTTTTGGCCTCCCACTCCTTTTCGGCGACCAATTTTTTCTGGCCTCTACTTCTCTCCAGCCTCCCACCCTTTTTGGGCCTCCCACCCCTTACCGGCCTCCCACCCCTTTTCGCATGTTAATTTTTTCTGGCCTCTACTATTCACCGGTCTCCCACTCCTTTTCGGCCTCCCACTCTTTTTCGGCCTCCAATTTTTTCTGGCCTCTACTTCTCTCCAGCCTCCCACCCTTTTTTGGCCTCCCACTCCTTTTCGGCCTCCAATTTTTCTGGCCTCTACTTCTCTCCAGCCTCCCACCCTTTTTGGGCCTCCCACTCCTTTTCGGCCTCCCACCCCTTTTCGCATGTTAAATTTTTCTGGCCTCTACTATTCACCGGTCTCCCACTCCTTTTTGGCCTCCCACTATTTTTCGGACTCCAATTTTTCCTGGCCTCTACTTCTCTCCAGCCTCCCACCATTTTTTGGCCTCCCACAACTTTTCGACCTCCAATTTTTCCTGGCCTCTACTTCTCTCCAGCCTCCCACCCTTTTTAGGCCTCCCACTCTTTTTCGGAATCCAATTTGTCCTGGACTCTATTTCTCTCCAGCCTCCGACCCTTTTTTGGCCCCCCACCCCTTTTCGGATGCTAATTTTTTCTGGCCTCTACTATTCACCGGTCTCCCACTCCTTTTTGGCCTCCCACTCCTTTTCGGCCTCCAATTTTTCCTGGCCTCTACTTCTCTCCAGCCTCCCACCCTTTTTGGGCCTCCCACCCCTTTTTGGCCTCCAATTTTTTCTGGCCTCTACTTCTCTCCAGCCTCCCACCATTTATAGGCCTCCCACCCCTTTTTGGCCTCCCACCCCTTTTCGGCTGCTAATTTTTTCTGGCCTCTACTATTCACCGGTCTGCCACTCCTTTTTGGCCTCCCACTCTTTTTCGGCCTCCAATTTTTTCTGGCCTCTACTTCTCTCCAGCCTCCCACCATTTTTTGGCCTCCCACTCCTTTTCGGCCTCCAATTTTTCCTGGCCTCTACTTCTCTCCAGCCTCCCACCCTTTTTGGGCCTCCCACTCCTTTTCGGCCTCCCACCCCTTTTCGCATGTTAATTTTTTCTGCCCTCTACTAGTCACCGGTCTCCCACTCCTTTTTGGCCGCCCACTCTTTTTCAGCCTCCAATTTTTTCTGGCCTCTACTTCTCTCCAGCCTCCCACCTTTTTGGGCCTCCCACCCCTTATCGGCCTCCCACCCCTTTTCGCATGTTAATTTTTTCTGGTCTCTACTATTCACCGATCTCCCACTCCTTTTTGGCCTCCCACCCCTTTTCAACTTCTGATTTTTTCTGGCCTGTACTGTTCACTGGTCTCCCACTCCTTTTTGGCCTCCCACTCTTTTTCGGCCTCCAATTTTTTCTGGCCTCTACTTCTCTCCAGCCTCCCACCCTTTTTGGCCTCCCACCCCCTTTTCGGCTGCTAATTTTTTCTGGCCTCTTCTACTGCTCGGTCTCCCACTCCTCTTTGGCCTCCGACCCCTTTTCGGCCTCCAATTTTTTCTGGCGTCTATTTCTCTCCAGCCTCCCACCCTTTTTGTGCCTCCCACCCCTTTTTGGCCTCCCACCACTCTTCCACTTCTCATTTTTTCTGGCCTCTACTGTTCACTAGTCTCCCACTCCTTTTTGGCCCCCCACCCCTTTTCGGCTGCTAATTTTTTCTGGCCTCCACTATTCACCGGTCTCCCACTCCTTTTTGGCCTCCCACTCCTTTTCGGCCTCCAATTTTTTCTGGCTTCTACTTCTCTCCAGCCTCCCACCATTTATCGGCCTCCCACCCCTTTTTGGCCTCCCACCCCTTTCCAACTGCTGATTTTTTCTGGCCTCTACTACTGACCGGTCTCCCACTCCTTTTTGGCCTCCCACTCCTTTTCGGCCTCCAATTTTTCCTGGCCTCTACTTCTCTCCAGCCTCCCACCATTTTTTCGCCTCCCACCCCTTTTTACCCTCCCACCCCTTTTCGCATGTTAATTTTTTCTGGCCTCTATTATTCACCGGTCTCCCACTCCTTTTTGGCCTCCCACCCCTTTTCAACTTCTGATTTTTTCTGGCCTGTACTGTTCACTGGTCTCCCACTCCTTTTTGGCCTCCCACTCTTTTTCGGCCTCCAATTTTTTCTGGCCTCTACTTCTCTCCAGCCTCCCACCCTTATTGGGCTCCCACTCTTTTTCGGCCTCCAATTTTTCCTGGCCTCTACTTCTCTCCAGCCTCCCACCATTTATCGGCCTCCCACCACTTTTTGCCCTCCCACCCCTTTTCAACTTCTGATTTTTTCTGACCTCTACTACTGACCAGTCTCCCACTCCTTTTTGGCCTCCCACTCTTTTTCAGCCTCCAATTTTTCCTGGCCTCTACTTCTCTCCAGCCTCCCACCCTTTTTGGGCCTCCCACCCCTTTTTAGCCTCCCACCCCTTTTCGGCTGCTAATTTTTTCTGGCCTCTACTATTCACCGGTCTCCCACTCCTTTTTGGCCTCCCACTCCTTTTCGGCGACCAATTTTTTCTGGCCTCTACTTCTCTCCAGCCTCCCACCCTTTTTGGGCCTCCCACCCCTTACCGGCCTCCCACCCCTTTTCGCATGTTAATTTTTTCTGGCCTCTACTATTCACCGGTCTCCCACTCCTTTTCGGCCTCCCACTCTTTTTCGGCCTCCAATTTTTTCTGGCCTCTACTTCTCTCCAGCCTCCCACCCTTTTTTGGCCTCCCACTCCTTTTCGGCCTCCAATTTTTCTGGCCTCTACTTCTCTCCAGCCTCCCACCCTTTTTGGGCCTCCCACTCCTTTTCGGCCTCCCACCCCTTTTCGCATGTTAAATTTTTCTGGCCTCTACTATTCACCGGTCTCCCACTCCTTTTTGGCCTCCCACTATTTTTCGGACTCCAATTTTTCCTGGCCTCTACTTCTCTCCAGCCTCCCACCCTTTTGGGGCCTCCCACCCCTTTTTGGCCTCCAATTTTTCCTGGCCTCTACTACTCTACAGCCTCCCACCCTTTTTGGGCCTCCCACCCCTTTTTGGCCTCCCACCCCTTTTCGGCTGCTAATTTTTTCTGGCCTCTACTATTCACCGGTCTACCACTCCTTTTCGGCCTCCCACCCCTTTTCGGCCTCCCACCCTTTTTCGCATATTAATTTTTTCTGGCCTCTACTATTCACCGGTCTCCCACTCCTTAACGGCCTCCAACCCCTTTTCAACTTCTGATTTTTTCTGGCCTGTACTGTTCACTGGTCTCCCACTCCTTTTTGGCCTCCCACTCTTTTTCGGCCTCCAATTTTTTCTGGCCTCTACTTCTCTCCAGCCTCCCACCCTTTTTGGGCCTCCCACCCATTTTCGGCCTCCAATTTTTTCTAGCCTCTACTTCTCTCCAGCCTCCCACCATTTATCGGCCTCCCACCCCTTTTTGCCTTCCCACTCCTTTTCAACTTCTGATTTTTTCTGGCCTGTACTTCTCTCCAGCCTCCCACCCTTTTTGGGCCTCCCACTCCTTTTCGGCCTCCCACCCCTTTTCGCATGTTAATTTTTTCTGGCCTCTACTATTCACCGGTCTCCCACTACTTTGCGGACTCCCACTCTTTTTCGGCCTCCAATTTTTTCTGGCCTCTACTTCTCTCCAGCCTCCCACCCTTTTTGGGCCTCTCACCCCTTTTTGGCCTCCAATTTTTCCTGGCCTCTACTTCTCTCCAGCCTCCCACCATTTATAGGCCTCCCACCCCTTTTTGGCCTCCCACCCCTTTTCGGCTGCTAATTTTTTCTGGCCTCTACTATTCACCGGTCTGCCACTCCTTTTTGGCCTCCCACTCTTTTTCGGCCTCCAATTTTTTCTGGCCTCTACTTCTCTCCAGCCTCCCACCCTTTTTGGGCCTCCCACCCCTTTTCGGCCTCCCACCCCTTTTCGCATGTTAATTTTTTCTGGCCTCTACTATTCACCGGTCTCCCACTCCTTTTTGGCCTCCCACCCCTTTTCAACTTCTGATTTTTTCTGGCCTCTACTGTTCACTGGTCTCCCATTCCTTTTTGGCCTCCCACTCTTTTTCGGCCTCCAATTTTTTCTGGCCTCTACTTCTCTCCAGCCTCCCACCATTTTTTGGCCTTCCACTCCTTTTCGGCCTCCAATTTTCCTGGCCTCTACTTCTCTCCAGCCTCCCACCCTTTTTGGGCCTCCCACTCCTTTTCGGCTGCTAATTTTTTCTGGCCTCTACTAGTCACCGGTCTCCCACTCCTTTTTGGCCGCCCACTTCTTTTCGGCCTCCAATTTTTCCTGGCCTCTACTTCTCTCCAGCCTCCCACCCTTTTTGGGCCTCCCACCCCTTTTTGGCCTCCCACCCCTTTTAGGCTGCTAATTTTTCCTGGCTTCTACTGTTCACCGGTCTCCCACTCCTTTTTGGCCTCCCACTCCTTTTCGGCCTCCAATTTTTTCTGGCCTCTACTTCTCTCCAGCCTCCCACCATTTATCGGCCACCCACCCCTTTTTGCCCTCCCACCCCTTTTCAACTTCTGATTTTTTCTGGCCTCTACTATTCACCGGTCTCCCACTCCTTTTCGGCCTCCCACTCCTTTTCGGCCTCCAATTTTTCCTGGCTTCTAGTTCTCTCCAGCCTCCCACCCCTTTTTGGCCTCCCACCCCTTTTCGGCTGCCAATATTTTCTGGCCTCTACTATTCACCGGTCTCCCACTCCTTTTTGGCCTCCCACCCCTTTTCAACTTCTGATTTTTTCTGTCCTCTACTGTTCACTGGTCTCCCACTCCTTTTTGGCCTCCCACTCTTTTTTGGCCTCCAATTTTTCCTGGCCTCTACTCCTATCCATCCTCCCACCCTTTTTGGCCTCCCACTCTTTTTCAGCCTCCAATTTTTCCTGGCCTCTACTTCTCTCCAGCCTCCCACCCTTTTTGGGCCTCCCACCCCTTTTTAGCCTCCCACCCCTTTTCGGCTGCTAATTTTTTCTGGCCTCTACTATTCACCGGTCTCAAACTCCTTTTTGGCCTCCCACTCCTTTTCGGCGACCAATTTTTTCTGGCCTCTACTTCTCTCCAGCCTCCCACCCTTTTTGGCCCTCCCACCCCTTACCGGCCTCCCACCACTTTTCGCAAGTTAATTTTTTCTGGCCTCTACTATTCACCTGTCTCCCACTCCTTTTTGGCCTCCCACTCCTTTTCGGCCTCCAATTTTTCCTGGCCTCTACTTCTCTCCAGCCTCCCACCCTTTTTGGGCCTCCCACCCCTTTTTGGCCTCCAATTTTTTCTGGCCTCTACTTCTCTCCAGCCTCCCACCATTTATAGGCCTCCCACCCCTTTTTGGCCTCCCACCCCTTTTCGGCTGCTAATTTTTTCTGGCCTCTACTATTCACCGGTCTGCCACTCCTTTTTGGCCTCCCACTCTTTTTCGGCCTCCAATTTTTCCTGGCCTCTACTTCTCTCCAGCCTCCCACCCTTTTTGGGCCTCCCACCCCTTTTCGGCCTCCCACCCCTTTTCGCATGTTAATTTTTTCTGGCCTCTACTATTCACCGGTCTCCCACTCCTTTTTGGCCTCCCACCCCTTTTCAACGTCTGATTTTTTCTGGCCTCTACTGTTCACTGGTCTCCCATTCCTTTTTGGCCTCCCACTCTTTTTCGGCCTCCAATTTTTTCTGGCCTCTACTTCTCTCCAGCCTCCCACCATTTTTTGGCCTTCCACTCCTTTTCGGCCTCCAATTTTTCCTGGCCTCTACTTCTCTCCAGCCTCCCACCCTTTTTGGGCCTCCCACCCCTTTTTGTCCTCCCATCCCTTTTTGGCCTCCAATTATTTCTGACCTCTACTCCTCTCCAGCCTCCCACCCTTTTTTGGCCCCCTCCCCTTTTCGGCTGGTAATTTTTTCTGGCCTCTACTATTCACTGGTCTCCCACTCTTTTTTGGCCTCCCACTATTTTTCGGCCTCCAATTTTTCCTGGCCTCTACTCCTATCCATCCTCCCACCATTTTTTGGCCTTCCACTCCTTTTCGGCCTCCAATTTTTCCTGGCCTCTACTTCTCTCCAGCCTCCCACCCTTTTTTAGCCTCCCATCCCTTTTTACCCTCCCACCCCTTTTCAACTTCTGATTTTTTCTGGCCTCTACTATTCACCGGTCTCCCACTCCTTTTTGACCTCCCACTCCTTTTCGGCCACCAATTTTTTCTGGCCTCTACTTCTCTCCAGCCTCCCACCTTTTTGGGCCTCCCACCCCTTATCGGCCTCCCACCCCTTTTCGCATGTTAATTTTTTCTGGCCTCTACTATTCACCGATCTCCCACTCCTTTTTGGCCTCCCACCCCTTTTCAACTTCTGATTTTTTCTGGCCTGTACTGTTCACTGGTCTCCCACTCCTTTTTGGCCTCCCACTCTTTTTCGGCCTCCAATTTTTCCTGGCCTCTACTTCTCTCCAGCCTCCCACCCTTTTTGGACCTCCCACCCATTTTCGGCCTCCAATTTTTTCTAGCCTCTACTTCTCTCCAGCCTCCCACCATTTATCGGACTCCCACCCCTTTTTGCCCTCCCACCCCTTTTCAACTTCTGATTTTTTCTGGCCTCTACTGTTCACTGGTCTCCCACTCCTTTTTGGCCTCCCACTCTTTTTCGGCCTCCAATTTTTTCTGGCCTCTATTTCTCTCCAGCCTCCCACCCTTTTTGTGCCTCCCACCTCTTTTTGGCCTCCCACCCCCTTTTCGGCTGCTAATTTTTTCTGGCCTCTTCTACTGCCCGGTCTCCCACTCCTCTTTGGCCTCCCACCCCTTTTCGGCCTCCAATTTTTTCTGGCCTCTATTTCTCTCCAGCCTCCCACCCTTTTTGGGCCTCCCACCCCTTTTTGGCCTCCCACCACTCTTCCACTTCTCATTTTTTCTGGCCTCTACTGTTCACTAGTCTCCCACTCCTTTTTGGCCCCCCACCCCTTTTCGGCTGCTAATTTTTTCTGGCCTCCACTATTCACCGGTCTCCCACTCCTTTTTGGCCTCCCACTCCTTTTCGGCCTCCAATTTTTTCTGGCTTCTACTTGTCTCCAGCCTCCCACCATTTATCGGCCACCCAACCCTTTTTGCCCTCCCACCCCTTTTCAACTTCTGATTTTTTCTGGCCTCTACTATTCACCGGTCTCCCACTCCTTTTTAGCCTCCCACCCCTTTTCAGCTGCCAATATTTTCTGGTCTCTACTATTCACCGGTCTCCCACTCCTTTTTGGCCTCCCACCCCTTTTCAACTTCTGATTTTTTCTGGCCTCTACTGTTCACTGGTCTCCCACTCCTTTTTGGCCTCCCACTCTTTTTTGGCCTCCAATTTTTCCTGGCCTCTACTCCTATCCATCCTCCCACCCTTTTTGGCCTCCCACTCTTTTTCAGCCTCCAATTTTTCCTGGCCTCTACTTCTCTCCAGCCTCCCACCCTTTTTGGGCCTCCCACCCCTTTTTAGCCTCCCACCCCTTTTCGGCTGCTATTTTTTTCTGGCCTCTACTATTCACCGGTCTCCCACTCCTTTTTGGCCTCCCACTCCTTTTCGGCGACCAATTTTTTCTGGCCTCTACTTCTCTCCAGCCTCCCACCCTTTTTGGCCCTCCCACCCCTTACCGGCCTCCCACCACTTTTCGCAAGTTAATTTTTTCTGGCCTCTACTATTCACCTGTCTCCCACTCCTTTTTGGCCTCCCACTCCTTTTCGGCCTCCAATTTTTCCTGGCCTCTACTTCTCTCCAGCCTCCCACCCTTTTTGGGCCTCCCACCCCTTTTTGGCCTCCAATTTTTTCTGGCCTCTACTTCTCTCCAGCCTCCCACCATTTATAGGCCTCCCACCCCTTTTTGGCCTCCCACCCCTTTTCGGCTGCTAATTTTTTCTGGCCTCTACTATTCACCGGTCTGCCACTCCTTTTTGGCCTCCCACTCTTTTTCGGCCTCCAATTTTTCCTGGCCTCTACTTCTCTCCAGCCTCCCACCCTTTTTGGGCCTCCCACCCCTTTTCGGCCTCCCACCCCTTTTCGCATGTTAATTTTTTCTGGCCTCTACTATTCACCGGTCTCCCACTCCTTTTTGGCCTCCCACCCCTTTTCAACGTCTGATTTTTTCTGGCCTCTACTGTTCACTGGTCTCCCATTCCTTTTTGGCCTCCCACTCTTTTTCGGCCTCCAATTTTTTCTGGCCTCTACTTCTCTCCAGCCTCCCACCATTTTTTGGCCTTCCACTCCTTTTCGGCCTCCAATTTTTCCTGGCCTCTACTTCTCTCCAGCCTCCCACCCTTTTTGGGCCTCCCACCCCTTTTTGTCCTCCCATCCCTTTTTGGCCTCCAATTATTTCTGACCTCTACTCCTCTCCAGCCTCCCACCCTTTTTTGGCCCCCTCCCCTTTTCGGCTGGTAATTTTTTCTGGCCTCTACTATTCACTGGTCTCCCACTCTTTTTTGGCCTCCCACTATTTTTCGGCCTCCAATTTTTCCTGGCCTCTACTCCTATCCATCCTCCCACCATTTTTTGGCCTTCCACTCCTTTTCGGCCTCCAATTTTTCCTGGCCTCTACTTCTCTCCAGCCTCCCACCCTTTTTTAGCCTCCCATCCCTTTTTACCCTCCCACCCCTTTTCAACTTCTGATTTTTTCTGGCCTCTACTATTCACCGGTCTCCCACTCCTTTTTGACCTCCCACTCCTTTTCGGCCACCAATTTTTTCTGGCCTCTACTTCTCTCCAGCCTCCCACCTTTTTGGGCCTCCCACCCCTTATCGGCCTCCCACCCCTTTTCGCATGTTAATTTTTTCTGGCCTCTACTATTCACCGATCTCCCACTCCTTTTTGGCCTCCCACCCCTTTTCAACTTCTGATTTTTTCTGGCCTGTACTGTTCACTGGTCTCCCACTCCTTTTTGGCCTCCCACTCTTTTTCGGCCTCCAATTTTTCCTGGCCTCTACTTCTCTCCAGCCTCCCACCCTTTTTGGACCTCCCACCCATTTTCGGCCTCCAATTTTTTCTAGCCTCTACTTCTCTCCAGCCTCCCACCATTTATCGGACTCCCACCCCTTTTTGCCCTCCCACCCCTTTTCAACTTCTGATTTTTTCTGGCCTCTACTGTTCACTGGTCTCCCACTCCTTTTTGGCCTCCCACTCTTTTTCGGCCTCCAATTTTTTCTGGCCTCTATTTCTCTCCAGCCTCCCACCCTTTTTGTGCCTCCCACCTCTTTTTGGCCTCCCACCCCCTTTTCGGCTGCTAATTTTTTCTGGCCTCTTCTACTGCCCGGTCTCCCACTCCTCTTTGGCCTCCCACCCCTTTTCGGCCTCCAATTTTTTCTGGCCTCTATTTCTCTCCAGCCTCCCACCCTTTTTGGGCCTCCCACCCCTTTTTGGCCTCCCACCACTCTTCCACTTCTCATTTTTTCTGGCCTCTACTGTTCACTAGTCTCCCACTCCTTTTTGGCCCCCCACCCCTTTTCGGCTGCTAATTTTTTCTGGCCTCCACTATTCACCGGTCTCCCACTCCTTTTTGGCCTCCCACTCCTTTTCGGCCTCCAATTTTTTCTGGCTTCTACTTGTCTCCAGCCTCCCACCATTTATCGGCCACCCAACCCTTTTTGCCCTCCCACCCCTTTTCAACTTCTGATTTTTTCTGGCCTCTACTATTCACCGGTCTCCCACTGCTTTTTAGCCTCCCACCCCTTTTCAGCTGCCAATATTTTCTGGCCTCTACTATTCACCGGTCTCCCACTCCTTTTTGGCCTCCCACCCCTTTTCAACTTCTGATTTTTTCTGGCCTCTACTGTTCACTGGTCTCCCACTCCTTTTTGGCCTCCCACTCTTTTTTGGCCTCCAATTTTTCCTGGCCTCTACTCCTATCCATCCTCCCACCCTTTTTGGCCTCCCACTCTTTTTCAGCCTCCAATTTTTCCTGGCCTCTACTTCTCTCCAGCCTCCCACCCTTTTTGGGCCTCCCACCCCTTTTTAGCCTCCCACCCCTTTTCGGCTGCTATTTTTTTCTGGCCTCTACTATTCACCGGTCTCCCACTCCTTTTTGGCCTCCCACTCCTTTTCGGCGACCAATTTTTTCTGGCCTCTACTTCTCTCCAGCCTCCCACCCTTTTTGGCCCTCCCACCCCTTACCGGCCTCCCACCACTTTTCGCAAGTTAATTTTTTCTGGCCTCTACTATTCACCGGTCTCCCACTCCTTTTCGGCCTCCCACTCTTTTTCGGCCTCCAATTTTTTCTGGCCTCTACTTCTCTCCAGCCTCCCACCCTTTTTGGGCCTCCCACCCCTTTTTGGCCTCCCACCCCTTTTTGGCTGCTAATTTTTTCTGGCCTCTACTATTCACCGGTCTACCACTCCTTTTCGGCCTCCCACCCCTTTTCGGCCTCCCACCCTTTTTCGCATATTAATTTTTTCTGGCCTCTACTATTCACCGGTCTCCCACTCCTTTTCGGCCTCCCACCCCTTTTCAACTTCTGATTTTTTCTGGCCTGTACTGTTCACTGGTCTCCCACTCCTTTTTGGCCTCCCACTCTTTTTCGGCCTCCAATTTTTTCTGGCCTCTACTTATCTCCAGCCTCCCACCCTTTTTGGGCCTCCCACCCATTTTCGGCCTCCAATTTTTTCTAGCCTCTACTTCTCTCCAGCCTCCCACCATTTATCGGCCTCCCACCCCTTTTTGCCCTCCCACTCCTTTTCAACTTCTGAGTTTTTCTGTCCTCTACTACTCACCGGTCTCCCACTCCTTTTTGGCCTCCCACTCTTTTTCGGCCTCCATATTGTCCTGGCCTCTATTTCTCTCCAGCCTCCCACCCCTTTTTGGCCTCCCACCCCTATTTGGCTGCTAATATTTTCTGGCCTCTACTATTCACCGGTCTCCCACTCCTTTTTGGCCTCCCACTCCTTTTCGGAAATCAATTTTTTCTGGCCTCTACTTCTCTCCAGCCTCCCACCCTTTTTGGGCCTCCCACCCCTTTTCGGCCTCCCACCCCTTTTCGGCTGCTAATTTTTTCTGACCTCTACTATTCACCGGTCTGCCACTCCTTTTTGGCCTCCCACTCTTTTTCGGCCTCCAATTTTTTCTGGCCTCTACTTCTCTCCAGCCTCCCACCCTTTTTGGGCCTCCCACTCCTTTTCGGCCTCCCACCCCTTTTCGCATGTTAATTTTTTCTGACCTCTACTATTCACCGGTCTCCCACTACTTTGCGGACTCCCACTCTTTTTCGGCCTCCAATTTTTTCTGGCCTCTACTTCTCTCCAGCCTCCCACCCTTTTTGGGCCTCCCACCCCTTTTTGGCCTCCAATTTTTCCTGGCCTCTACTTCTCTCCAGGCTCCCACCCTTTTTGGGCCTCCCACCCCTTTTTGGCCTCCCACCCCTTTTCGGCTGCTAATTTTTTCTGGCCTCTACTATTCAACAGTCTCCCACTCCTTTTCGGCCTCCCACTCTTTTTCGGCCTCCAATTTTTTCTGGGTCTACTTCTCACCAGCCTCCCACCCTTTTTTGGCCTCCCACCCATTTTCGGCCTCCAATTTTTTCTGGGTCTACTTCTCTCCAGCCTCCCACCATTTTTTGGCCTCCCACAACTTTTCGGCCTCCAATTTTTCCTGGCCTCTACTTCTCTCCAGCCTCCCACTCTTTTTGGGCCCCCCACCCCTTTTCGGCCGCCAATTTTTTCTGGTCTCTGCTTCTCTCCAGCCTCCCACCCTTTCTGGGCCTCCCACCCCTTTTCGGCCTCCCACCCCTTTTCGCATGTTAATTTTTTCTGGCCTCTACTATTCACCGGTCTCCCACTCCTTTTTGGCCTCCCACCCCTTTTCAACTTCTGATTTTTTCTGGCCTCTACTGTTCACTGCTCTCCCACTCCTTTTTGGCCTCCCACTCCTTTTCGGCCTCCAATTTTTTCTGGCCTCTACTTCTCTCCAGCCTCCCAAGCTTTTATGACCTCCCACCCATTTTTACCCTCACACCCCTTTTCAACTTCTGATTTTTTCTGGCCTGTACTGTTCACTGGTCTCCCACTCCTTTTTGGCCTGCCACTCTTTTTTGGCCTCCAATTTTTTCTGGCCTCTACTTCTCTCCAGCCTCCCACCCTTTTTGGGCCTCCCACCCCTTTTTGTCCTCCCATCCCTTTTTGGCGTCCAGTTATTTCTGACCTCTACTCCTCTCCAGCCTCCCACCCTTTTTTGGTCCCCCACCCCTTTTCGGCTGCTAATTTTTTCTGGCCTCTACTATTCACCGGTCTCAAACTCCTTTTTCGCCTCCCACTCCTTTTCGGCCTCCATTTTTTTCTGGCTTATACTTCTCTCCAGCCTCCCACCCTTTTTGGGCCTCCCACCCCTTTTCGGCCTCCCACTCCTTTTCAACTTCTGATTTTTTTCTGGCATCTACTATTCACCGGTCTACCACTCCTTTTTGGCCTCCCACTCCTTTTCGGCCACCAATTTTTCCTGGCCTCTATTTCTCTAGCCTCCCACCCCTTTTTGGCCTCCCACCCCTATTTGGCTGCTAATATTTTCTGGCCTCTACTATTCACCGGTCTCCCACTCCTTTTTGGCCTCCCACTCCTTTTCGGCCTCCAATTTTTTCTGGCTTCTACTTCTCTCCAGCCTCCCACCATTTATCGGCCACCCACCCCTTTTCGGCCTCCCACCCCTTTTCAACTTCTGATTTTTTCTGGCCTCTACTATTCACTGGTCTCCCACTCCTTTTTGGCCTCCCACTCCTTTTCGGCCTCCAATTTTTCCTGGCTTCTAGTTCTCTCCAGCCTCCCACCCTTTTTGGCCCTCCCACCCCTTACCGGCCTCCCACCACTTTTCGCAAGTTAATTTTTTCTGGCCTCTACTATTCACCGGTCTCCCACCCCTTTTCGGCCTCCCACCCTTTTTCGCATATTAATTTTTTCTGGCCTCTACTATTCACCGGTCTCCCACTCCTTTTCGGCCTCCCACCCCTTTTCAACTTCTGATTTTTTCTGGCCTGTACTGTTCACTGGTCTCCCACTCCTTTTTGACCTCCCACTCCTTTTTGGCCACCAATTTTTTCTGGCCTCTACTTCTCTCCAGCCTCCCACCTTTTTGGGCCTCCCACCCCTTATCGGCCTCCCACCCCTTTTCGCATGTTAATTTTTTCTGGCCTCTACTATTCACCGATCTCCCACTCCTTTTTGGCCTCCCACCCCTTTTCAACTTCTGATTTTTTCTGGCCTGTACTGTTCACTGGTCTCCCACTCCTTTTTGGCCTCCCACTCCTTTTCGGCGACCAATTTTTTCTGGCCTCTACTTCTCTCCAGCCTCCCACCTTTTTTGGCCCTCCCACCCCTTACCGGCCTCCCACCACTTTTCGCAAGTTAATTTTTTCTGGCCTCTACTATTCACCGGTCTCCCACTCCTTTTCGGCCTCCCACTCTTTTTCGGCCTCCAATTTTTTCTGGTCTCTACTTCTCTCCAGCCTCCCACCCTTTTTGGGCCTCCCACCCCTTTTCGGCCTCCCACCCCTTTTCGCATTTTAATTTTTTCTGACCTCTACTATTCACCGGTCTACCACTCCTTTTTGGGCCTCCCACTATTTTTCGGCCTCCAATTTTTTCTGGCTTATACTTCTCTCCAGCCTCCCACACTTTTTGGGCCTCCCACCCCTTTTTGGCCTCCAATTTTTCCTGGCTTATATTTCTCTCCAGCCTCCCACCCTTTTTGGGCCTCCCACCCCTTTTTGGCCTCCCACCCCTTTTCGGCTGCTAATTTTTTCTGGCCTCTACTATTCACCGGTCTACCACTCCTTTTCGGCCTCCCACTCCTTTTCGGCCGCCAATTTTTTCTGGCCTCTACTTCTCTCCAGCCTCCCACCCTTTTTGGCCCTCCCACCCCTTTTCGGCCTCCCACCCCTTTTCGGCTACTAATTTTTTCTGGACTCTACTATTCACCGGTCTACCACTCCTTTTCGGCCTCCCACCCCTTTTCAACTTCTGATTTTTTCTGGCCTGTACTGTTCACTGGTCTCCCACTCCTTTTTGACCTCCCACTCTTTTTCGGAATCCAATTTTTTCTGGCCTCTACTTCTATCCAGCCTCCCACCATTTATCGGCCTCCCACCCCTTTTCAACTTCTGATTTTTTCTGGCCTCTACTGTTCACTGGTCTCCCACTCCTTTTTGGCCTCCCACTCTTTTTCGGCCTCCAATTTTTTCTGGCTTCTACTTCTCTCCAGCCTCCCACCCTTTTTGGGCCTCCCACCCCTTTTTACCCTCCCAACCCTTTTCAAATTCTGATTTTTTCTGGCCTCTACTGTTCACTGGTCTCCCACTCCTTTTCGGACTCCCACCCCTTTTCGCACGTTAATTTTTTCTGGCCTCTACTATTCAACGGTCTCCCACTCCTTTTTGGCCTCCCACTCTTTTTCGGAATCCAATTTTTTCTGGCCTCTACTTCTCTCCAGCCTCCCACCCTCTTTGGGCCTCCCACCCATTTTCGGCCTCCAATTTTTTCTAGTCTCTACTTCTCTCCAGCCTCCCACCATTTATCGGCCTCCCACCCCTTTTTGCCCTCCCACCCCTTTTCAACTTCTGATTTTTTCTGGCCTGTACTGTTCACTGGTCTCCCACTCCTTTTTGGCCTCCCACTCTTTTTCGGCCTCCAATTTTTTCTGGCTTCTACTTCTCTCCAGCCTCCCACCCTTTTTGGGCCTCCCACCCCTTTTTACCCTCCCACCCCTTTTCGGCTGCTAATTTTTTCTGGCCTCTACTGTTCACTGGTCTCCCACTCCTTTTCGGACTCCCACCCCTTTTCGCACGTTAATTTTTTCTGGCCTCTACTATTCACCGGTCTCCCACTCCTTTTTGGCCTCCCACCCCTTTTCAACGTCTGATTTTTTCTGGCCTCTACTGTTCACTGGTCTCCCATTCCTTTTTGGCCTCCCACTCTTTTTCGGCCTCCAATTTTTTCTGGCCTCTACTTCTCTCCAGCCTCCCACCATTTTTTGGCCTTCCACTCCTTTTCGGCCTCCAATTTTTCCTGGCCTCTACTTCTCTCCAGCCTCCCACCCTTTTTGGGCCTCCCACCCCTTTTTGTCCTCCCATCCCTTTTTGGCCTCCAATTATTTCTGACCTCTACTCCTCTCCAGCCTCCCACCCTTTTTTGGCCCCCTCCCCTTTTCGGCTGGTAATTTTTTCTGGCCTCTACTATTCACTGGTCTCCCACTCTTTTTTGGCCTCCCACTATTTTTCGGCCTCCAATTTTTCCTGGCCTCTACTCCTATCCATCCTCCCACCATTTTTTGGCCTTCCACTCCTTTTCGGCCTCCAATTTTTCCTGGCCTCTACTTCTCTCCAGCCTCCCAGCCTTTTTTAGCCTCCCATCCCTTTTTACCCTCCCACCCCTTTTCAACTTCTGATTTTTTCTGGCCTCTACTATTCACCGGTCTCCCACTCCTTTTTGACCTCCCACTCCTTTTCGGCCACCAATTTTTTCTGGCCTCTACTTCTCTCCAGCCTCCCACCTTTTTGGGCCTCCCACCCCTTATCGGCCTCCCACCCCTTTTCGCATGTTAATTTTTTCTGGCCTCTACTATTCACCGATCTCCCACTCCTTTTTGGCCTCCCACCCCTTTTCAACTTCTGATTTTTTCTGGCCTGTACTGTTCACTGGTCTCCCACTCCTTTTTGGCCTCCCACTCTTTTTCGGCCTCCAATTTTTCCTGGCCTCTACTTCTCTCCAGCCTCCCACCCTTTTTGGACCTCCCACCCATTTTCGGCCTCCAATTTTTTCTAGCCTCTACTTCTCTCCAGCCTCCCACCATTTATCGGACTCCCACCCCTTTTTGCCCTCCCACCCCTTTTCAACTTCTGATTTTTTCTGGCCTCTACTGTTCACTGGTCTCCCACTCCTTTTTGGCCTCCCACTCTTTTTCGGCCTCCAATTTTTTCTGGCCTCTATTTCTCTCCAGCCTCCCACCCTTTTTGTGCCTCCCACCTCTTTTTGGCCTCCCACCCCCTTTTCGGCTGCTAATTTTTTCTGGCCTCTTCTACTGCCCGGTCTCCCACTCCTCTTTGGCCTCCCACCCCTTTTCGGCCTCCAATTTTTTCTGGCCTCTATTTCTCTCCAGCCTCCCACCCTTTTTGGGCCTCCCACCCCTTTTTGGCCTCCCACCACTCTTCCACTTCTCATTTTTTCTGGCCTCTACTGTTCACTAGTCTCCCACTCCTTTTTGGCCCCCCACCCCTTTTCGGCTGCTAATTTTTTCTGGCCTCCACTATTCACCGGTCTCCCACTCCTTTTTGGCCTCCCACTCCTTTTCGGCCTCCAATTTTTTCTGGCTTCTACTTGTCTCCAGCCTCCCACCATTTATCGGCCACCCAACCCTTTTTGCCCTCCCACCCCTTTTCAACTTCTGATTTTTTCTGGCCTCTACTATTCACCGGTCTCCCACTCCTTTTTAGCCTCCCACCCCTTTTCAGCTGCCAATATTTTCTGGCCTCTACTATTCACCGGTCTCCCACTCCTTTTTGGCCTCCCACCCCTTTTCAACTTCTGATTTTTTCTGGCCTCTACTGTTCACTGGTCTCCCACTCCTTTTTGGCCTCCCACTCTTTTTTGGCCTCCAATTTTTCCTGGCCTCTACTCCTATCCATCCTCCCACCCTTTTTGGCCTCCCACTCTTTTTCAGCCTCCAATTTTTCCTGGCCTCTACTTCTCTCCAGCCTCCCACCCTTTTTGGGCCTCCCACCCCTTTTTAGCCTCCCACCCCTTTTCGGCTGCTATTTTTTTCTGGCCTCTACTATTCACCGGTCTCCCACTCCTTTTTGGCCTCCCACTCCTTTTCGGCGACCAATTTTTTCTGGCCTCTACTTCTCTCCAGCCTCCCACCCTTTTTGGCCCTCCCACCCCTTACCGGCCTCCCACCACTTTTCGCAAGTTAATTTTTTCTGGCCTCTACTATTCACCGGTCTCCCACTCCTTTTCGGCCTCCCACTCTTTTTCGGCCTCCAATTTTTTCTGGCCTCTACTTCTCTCCAGCCTCCCACCCTTTTTGGGCCTCCCACCCCTTTTTGGCCTCCCACCCCTTTTTGGCTGCTAATTTTTTCTGGCCTCTACTATTCACCGGTCTACCACTCCTTTTCGGCCTCCCACCCCTTTTCGGCCTCCCACCCTTTTTCGCATATTAATTTTTTCTGGCCTCTACTATTCACCGGTCTCCCACTCCTTTTCGGCCTCCCACCCCTTTTCAACTTCTGATTTTTTCTGGCCTGTACTGTTCACTGGTCTCCCACTCCTTTTTGGCCTCCCACTCTTTTTCGGCCTCCAATTTTTTCTGGCCTCTACTTATCTCCAGCCTCCCACCCTTTTTGGGCCTCCCACCCATTTTCGGCCTCCAATTTTTTCTAGCCTCTACTTCTCTCCAGCCTCCCACCATTTATCGGCCTCCCACCCCTTTTTGCCCTCCCACTCCTTTTCAACTTCTGAGTTTTTCTGTCCTCTACTACTCACCGGTCTCCCACTCCTTTTTGGCCTCCCACTCTTTTTCGGCCTCCATATTGTCCTGGCCTCTATTTCTCTCCAGCCTCCCACCCCTTTTTGGCCTCCCACCCCTATTTGGCTGCTAATATTTTCTGGCCTCTACTATTCACCGGTCTCCCACTCCTTTTTGGCCTCCCACTCCTTTTCGGAAATCAATTTTTTCTGGCCTCTACTTCTCTCCAGCCTCCCACCCTTTTTGGGCCTCCCACCCCTTTTCGGCCTCCCACCCCTTTTCGGCTGCTAATTTTTTCTGACCTCTACTATTCACCGGTCTGCCACTCCTTTTTGGCCTCCCACTCTTTTTCGGCCTCCAATTTTTTCTGGCCTCTACTTCTCTCCAGCCTCCCACCCTTTTTGGGCCTCCCACTCCTTTTCGGCCTCCCACCCCTTTTCGCATGTTAATTTTTTCTGACCTCTACTATTCACCGGTCTCCCACTACTTTGCGGACTCCCACTCTTTTTCGGCCTCCAATTTTTTCTGGCCTCTACTTCTCTCCAGCCTCCCACCCTTTTTGGGCCTCCCACCCCTTTTTGGCCTCCAATTTTTCCTGGCCTCTACTTCTCTCCAGGCTCCCACCCTTTTTGGGCCTCCCACCCCTTTTTGGCCTCCCACCCCTTTTCGGCTGCTAATTTTTTCTGGCCTCTACTATTCAACAGTCTCCCACTCCTTTTCGGCCTCCCACTCTTTTTCGGCCTCCAATTTTTTCTGGGTCTACTTCTCACCAGCCTCCCACCCTTTTTTGGCCTCCCACCCATTTTCGGCCTCCAATTTTTTCTGGGTCTACTTCTCTCCAGCCTCCCACCATTTTTTGGCCTCCCACAACTTTTCGGCCTCCAATTTTTCCTGGCCTCTACTTCTCTCCAGCCTCCCACTCTTTTTGGGCCCCCCACCCCTTTTCGGCCGCCAATTTTTTCTGGTCTCTGCTTCTCTCCAGCCTCCCACCCTTTCTGGGCCTCCCACCCCTTTTCGGCCTCCCACCCCTTTTCGCATGTTAATTTTTTCTGGCCTCTACTATTCACCGGTCTCCCACTCCTTTTTGGCCTCCCACCCCTTTTCAACTTCTGATTTTTTCTGGCCTCTACTGTTCACTGCTCTCCCACTCCTTTTTGGCCTCCCACTCCTTTTCGGCCTCCAATTTTTTCTGGCCTCTACTTCTCTCCAGCCTCCCAAGCTTTTATGACCTCCCACCCATTTTTACCCTCACACCCCTTTTCAACTTCTGATTTTTTCTGGCCTGTACTGTTCACTGGTCTCCCACTCCTTTTTGGCCTGCCACTCTTTTTTGGCCTCCAATTTTTTCTGGCCTCTACTTCTCTCCAGCCTCCCACCCTTTTTGGGCCTCCCACCCCTTTTTGTCCTCCCATCCCTTTTTGGCGTCCAGTTATTTCTGACCTCTACTCCTCTCCAGCCTCCCACCCTTTTTTGGTCCCCCACCCCTTTTCGGCTGCTAATTTTTTCTGGCCTCTACTATTCACCGGTCTCAAACTCCTTTTTCGCCTCCCACTCCTTTTCGGCCTCCATTTTTTTCTGGCTTATACTTCTCTCCAGCCTCCCACCCTTTTTGGGCCTCCCACCCCTTTTCGGCCTCCCACTCCTTTTCAACTTCTGATTTTTTTCTGGCATCTACTATTCACCGGTCTACCACTCCTTTTTGGCCTCCCACTCCTTTTCGGCCACCAATTTTTCCTGGCCTCTATTTCTCTAGCCTCCCACCCCTTTTTGGCCTCCCACCCCTATTTGGCTGCTAATATTTTCTGGCCTCTACTATTCACCGGTCTCCCACTCCTTTTTGGCCTCCCACTCCTTTTCGGCCTCCAATTTTTTCTGGCTTCTACTTCTCTCCAGCCTCCCACCATTTATCGGCCACCCACCCCTTTTCGGCCTCCCACCCCTTTTCAACTTCTGATTTTTTCTGGCCTCTACTATTCACCGGTCTCCCACTCCTTTTTGGCCTCCCACTCCTTTTCGGCCTCCAATTTTTCCTGGCTTCTAGTTCTCTCCAGCCTCCCACCCTTTTTGGCCCTCCCACCCCTTACCGGCCTCCCACCACTTTTCGCAAGTTAATTTTTTCTGGCCTCTACTATTCACCGGTCTCCCACCCCTTTTCGGCCTCCCACCCTTTTTCGCATATTAATTTTTTCTGGCCTCTACTATTCACCGGTCTCCCACTCCTTTTCGGCCTCCCACCCCTTTTCAACTTCTGATTTTTTCTGGCCTGTACTGTTCACTGGTCTCCCACTCCTTTTTGACCTCCCACTCCTTTTTGGCCACCAATTTTTTCTGGCCTCTACTTCTCTCCAGCCTCCCACCTTTTTGGGCCTCCCACCCCTTATCGGCCTCCCACCCCTTTTCGCATGTTAATTTTTTCTGGCCTCTACTATTCACCGATCTCCCACTCCTTTTTGGCCTCCCACCCCTTTTCAACTTCTGATTTTTTCTGGCCTGTACTGTTCACTGGTCTCCCACTCCTTTTTGGCCTCCCACTCCTTTTCGGCGACCAATTTTTTCTGGCCTCTACTTCTCTCCAGCCTCCCACCTTTTTTGGCCCTCCCACCCCTTACCGGCCTCCCACCACTTTTCGCAAGTTAATTTTTTCTGGCCTCTACTATTCACCGGTCTCCCACTCCTTTTCGGCCTCCCACTCTTTTTTGGCCTCCAATTTTTTCTGGCCTCTACTTCTCTCCAGCCTCCCACCCTTTTTGGGCCTCCCACCCCTTTTTGGCCTCCCATCCCTTTTCGGCTGCTAATTTTTTCTGGCCTCTACTATTCACCGGTCTACCACTCCTTTTCGGCCTCCCACCCCTTTTCGGCCTCCCACCCTTTTTCGCATATTAATTTTTTCTGGCCTCTACTATTCACCGGTCTCCCACTCCTTTTCGGCCTCCCACCCCTTTTCAACTTCTGATTTTTTCTGGCCTGTACTGTTCACTGGTCTCCCACTCCTTTTTGGCCTCCCACTCCTTTTCGGCCACCAATTTTTTCTGGCCTCTACTTCTCTCCAGCCTCCCACTCCTTTTTGGCCCCCCACCCCTTTTCGGCTGCTAATTTTTTCTGGCCTCCACTATTCACCGGTCTCCCACTCCTTTTTGGCCTCCCACTCTTTTTTGGCCTCCAATTTTTCCTGGCCTCTACTCCTATCCATCCTCCCACCCTTTTTGGCCTCCCACTCTTTTTCAGCCTCCAATTTTTCCTGGCCTCTACTTCTCTCCAGCCTCCCACCCTTTTTGGGCCTCCCACCCCTTTTTAGCCTCCCACCCCTTTTCGGCTGCTAATTTTTTCTGGCCTCTACTATTCACCGGTCTACCACTCCTTTTTGGCCTCCCACTCCTTTTCGGCCTCCAATTTTTTCTGGCCTCTACTTCTCTCCAGCCTCCCACCCTTTTTGGCCCTCCCACCCCTTACCGGCCTCCCACCACTTTTCAACTTCTGATTTTTTCTGGCCTGTACTGTTCACTGGTCTCCCACTCCTTTTTGACCTCCCACTCCTTTTCGGCCACCAATTTTTTCTGGCCTCTACTTCTCTCCAGCCTCCCACCCTTTTTGGGCCTCCCACCCCTTATCGGCCTCCCACCCCTTTTCGCATGTTAATTTTTTCTGGCCTCTACTATTCACCGATCTCCCACTCCTTTTTGGCCTCCCACCCTTTTTCAACTTCTGATTTTTTCTGGCCTGTACTGTTCACTGGTCTCCCACTCCTTTTTGGCCTCCCACTCCTTTTCGGCGACCAATTTTTTCTGGCCTCTACTTCTCTCCAGCCTCCCACCCTTTTTGGCCCTCCCACCCCTTACCAGCCTCCCACCACTTTTCGCAAGTTAATTTTTTCTGGCCTCTACTATTCACCGGTCTCCCACTCCTTTTCGGCCTCCCACTCTTTTTCGGCCTCCAATTTTTTCTGGTCTCTACTTCTCTCCAGCCTCCCACCCTTTTTGGGCCTCCCACCCCTTTTCGGCCTCCCACCCCTTTTCGCATTTTAATTTTTTCTGACCTCTACTATTCACCGGTCTACCACTCCTTTTTGGGCCTCCCACTATTTTTCGGCCTCCAATTTTTTCTGGCTTATACTTCTCTCCAGCCTCCCACACTTTTTGGGCCTCCCACCCCTTTTTGGCCTCCAATTTTTCCTGGCTTATATTTCTCTCCAGCCTCCCACCCTTTTTGGGCCTCCCACCCCTTTTTGGCCTCCCACCCCTTTTCGGCTGCTAATTTTTTCTGGCCTCTACTATTCACCGGTCTACCACTCCTTTTCGGCCTCCCACTCCTTTTCGGCCGCCAATTTTTTCTGGCCTCTACTTCTCTCCAGCCTCCCACCCTTTTTGGCCCTCCCACCCCTTTTCGGCCTCCCACCCCTTTTCGGCTACTAATTTTTTCTGGACTCTACTATTCACCGGTCTACCACTCCTTTTCGGCCTCCCACCCCTTTTCAACTTCTGATTTTTTCTGGCCTGTACTGTTCACTGGTCTCCCACTCCTTTTTGACCTCCCACTCTTTTTCGGAATCCAATTTTTTCTGGCCTCTACTTCTCTCCAGCCTCCCACCATTTATCGGCCTCCCACCCCTTTTCAACTTCTGATTTTTTCTGGCCTCTACTGTTCACTGGTCTCCCACTCCTTTTTGGCCTCCCACTCTTTTTCGGCCTCCAATTTTTTCTGGCTTCTACTTCTCTCCAGCCTCCCACCCTTTTTGGGCCTCCCACCCCTTTTTACCCTCCCAACCCTTTTCAAATTCTGATTTTTTCTGGCCTCTACTGTTCACTGGTCTCCCACTCCTTTTCGGACTCCCACCCCTTTTCGCACGTTAATTTTTTCTGGCCTCTACTATTCAACGGTCTCCCACTCCTTTTTGGCCTCCCACTCTTTTTCGGAATCCAATTTTTTCTGGCCTCTACTTCTCTCCAGCCTCCCACCCTCTTTGGGCCTCCCACCCATTTTCGGCCTCCAATTTTTTCTAGTCTCTACTTCTCTCCAGCCTCCCACCATTTATCGGCCTCCCACCCCTTTTTGCCCTCCCACCCCTTTTCAACTTCTGATTTTTTCTGGCCTGTACTGTTCACTGGTCTCCCACTCCTTTTTGGCCTCCCACTCTTTTTCGGCCTCCAATTTTTTCTGGCTTCTACTTCTCTCCAGCCTCCCACCCTTTTTGGGCCTCCCACCCCTTTTTACCCTCCCACCCCTTTTCGGCTGCTAATTTTTTCTGGCCTCTACTGTTCACTGGTCTCCCACTCCTTTTCGGACTCCCACCCCTTTTCGCACGTTAATTTTTTCTGGCCTCTACTATTCAACGGTCTCCCACTCCTTTTTGGCCTCCCACTCTTTTTCGGCCTCCAATTTTTTCTGGCCTCTACTTCTCTCCAGCCTCCCACCCTTTTTGGGCCTCCCATTCCTTTTCGGCCTCCAATTTTCCTGGCCTCTACTTCTCTCCAGCCTCCCACCCTTTTTGGGCCTCCCACTCCTTTTCGGCCTCCCACCCCTTTTCGCATGTTAATTTTTTCTGGCCTCTACTATTCACCGGTCTCCCACTCCTTTTCGGCCTCCCACTCTTTTTCGGCCTCCAATTTTTTCTGGCCTCTACTTCTCTCCAGCCTCCCACCCTTTTTGGGCCTCCCACCCATTTTCGGCCTCCAATTTTTTCTGGTCTCTACTTCTCTCCAGCCTCCCACCATTTCTCCGCCTCCCACCCCTTTTTGCCCTCCCACTCCTTTTCGACTTCTGATTTTTTCTGTCCTCTACTACTCACCGGTCTCCCACTCCTTTTTGGCCTCCCACTCTTTTTCGGCCTCCATATTGTCCTGGCCTCTATTTCTCTCCAGCCTCCCACCCCTTTTTGGCCTCCCACCCCTATTTGGCTGCTAATATTTTCTGGCCTCTACTATTCACCGGTCTCCCACTCCTTTTTGGCCTCCCACTCCTTTTCGGAATCCAATTTTTTCTGGCCTCTACTTCTCTCCAGCCTCCCACCCTTTTTGGGCCTCCCACCCCTTTTCGGCCTCCCTTCCCTTTTCGGCTGCTAATTTTTTCTGACCTCTACTATTCACCGGTCTCCCACTCCTTTTTGGCCTCCCACTCTTTTTCGGCCTCCAATTTTTTCTGGCCTCTACTTCTCTCCAGCCTCCCACCCTTTTTGGGCCTCCCACTCCTTTTCGACCTCCAATTTTTCTGGCCTCTACTTCTCTCCAGCCTCCCACCCTTTTTGGGCCTCCCACTCCTTTTCGGCCTCCCACCCCTTTTCGCATGTTAATTTTTTCTGGCCTCTACTATTCACCGGTCTCCCACTACTTTGCGGACTCCCACTCTTTTTCGGCCTCCAATTTTTTCTGGCCTCTACTTCTCTCCAGCCTCCCACCCTTTTTGGGCCCCCCACCCCTTTTCGGCCGCCAATTTTTTCTGGTCTCTACTTCTCTCCAGCCTCCCACCCTTTTTGGGCCTCCCACCCCTTTTCGGCCTCCCACCCCTTTTCGCATGTTAATTTTTTCTGGCCTCTACTATTCACCGGTCTCCCACTCCTTTTTGGCCTCCCACCCCTTTTCAACTTCTGATTTTTTCTGGCCTCTACTGTTCACTGCTCTCCCACTCCTTTTTGGCCTCCCACTCCTTTTCGGCCTCCAATTTTTTCTGGCTTATACTTCTCTCCAGCCTCCCAAGCTTTTATGACCTCCCACCCATTTTTACCCTCACACCCCTTTTCAACTTCTGATTTTTTCTGGCCTCTACTGTTCACTGGTCTCCCACTCCTTTTTGGCCTGCCACTCTTTTTTGGCCTCCAATTTTTTCTGGCCTCTACTTCTCTCCAGCCTCCCACCCTTTTTGGGCCTCCCACCCCTTTTTGTCCTCCCATCCCTTTTGGGCGTCCAGTTATTTCTGACCTCTACTCCTCTCCAGCCTCCCACCCTTTTTTGGTCCCCCACCCCTTTTCGGCTGCTAATTTTTTCTGGCCTCTACTATTCACCGGTCTCAAACTCCTTTTTCGCCTCCCACTCCTTTTCGGCCTCCAATTTTTTCTGGCTTATACTTCTCTCCAGCCTCCCACCCTTTTTGGGCCTCCCACCCCTTTTAGGCCTCCCACTCCTTTTCAACTTCTGATTTTTTTCTGGCATCTACTATTCACCGGTCTACCACTCCTTTTTGGCCTCCCACTCCTTTTCGGCCTCCAATTTTTCCTGGCCTCTATTTCTCTAGCCTCCCACCCCTTTTTGGCCTCCCACCCCTATTTGGCTGCTAATATTTTCTGGCCTCTACTATTCACCGGTCTCCCACTCCTTTTTGGCCTCCCACTCCTTTTCGGAATCCAATTTTTTCTGGCCTCTACTTCTCTCCAGCCTCCCACTCTTTTTGGGCCTCCCACCCCTTTTCGGCCTCCCTTCCCTTTTCGGCTGCTAATTTTTTCTGACCTCTACTATTCACCGGTCTCCCACTCCTTTTTGGCCTCCCACTCTTTTTCGGCCTCCAATTTTTTCTGGCCTCTACTTCTCTCCAGCCTCCCACCCTTTTTGGGCCTCCCACTCCTTTTCGGCCTCCAATTTTTCTGGCCTCTACTTCTCTCCAGCCTCCCACCCTTTTTGGGCCTCCCACCCCTTTTCGGCCTCCCACCCCTTTTCGCATTTTAATTTTTTCTGGCCTCTACTATTCAACGGTCTCCCACTACTTTGCGGACTCCCACTCTTTTTCGGCCTCCAATTTTTTCTGGCCTCTACTTCTCTCCAGCCTCCCACCCTTTTTGGGCCTCCCACCCCTTTTCGGCCTCCCACCCCTTTTCGCATGTTAATTTTTTCTGGCCTCTACTATTCACCGGTCTCCCACTCCTTTTTGGCCTCCCACCCCTTTTCAACTTCTGATTTTTTCTGGCCTCTACTGTTCACTGCTCTCCCACTCCTTTTTGGCCTCCCACTCCTTTTCGGCCTCCAATTTTTTCTGGCTTATACTTCTCTCCAGCCTCCCAAGCTTTTATGACCTCCCACCCATTTTTACCCTCACACCCCTTTTCAACTTCTGATTTTTTCTGGCCTCTACTGTTCACTGGTCTCCCACTCCTTTTTGGCCTGCCACTCTTTTTTGGCCTCCAATTTTTTCTGGCCTCTACTTCTCTCCAGCCTCCCACCCTTTTTGGGCCTCCCACCCCTTTTTGTCCTCCCATCCCTTTTGGGCGTCCAGTTATTTCTGACCTCTACTCCTCTCCAGCCTCCCACCCTTTTTTGGTCCCCCACCCCTTTTCGGCTGCTAATTTTTTCTGGCCTCTACTATTCACCGGTCTCAAACTCCTTTTTCGCCTCCCACTCCTTTTCGGCCTCCAATTTTTTCTGGCTTATACTTCTCTCCAGCCTCCCACCCTTTTTAGGCCTCCCACCCCTTTTAGGCCTCCCACTCCTTTTCAACTTCTGATTTTTTTCTGGCATCTACTATTCACCGGTCTACCACTCCTTTTTGGCCTCCCACTCCTTTTCGGCCTCCAATTTTTCCTGGCCTCTATTTCTCTAGCCTCCCACCCCTTTTTGGCCTCCCACCCCTATTTGGCTGCTAATATTTTCTGGCCTCTACTATTCACCGGTCTCCCACTCCTTTTTGGCCTCCCACTCCTTTTCGGAATCCAATTTTTTCTGGCCTCTACTTCTCTCCAGCCTCCCACTCTTTTTGGGCCTCCCACCCCTTTTCGGCCTCCCTTCCCTTTTCGGCTGCTAATTTTTTCTGACCTCTACTATTCACCGGTCTCCCACTCCTTTTTGGCCTCCCACTCTTTTTCGGCCTCCAATTTTTTCTGGCCTCTACTTCTCTCCAGCCTCCCACCCTTTTTGGGCCTCCCACTCCTTTTCGGCCTCCAATTTTTCTGGCCTCTACTTCTCTCCAGCCTCCCACCCTTTTTGGGCCTCCCACCCCTTTTCGGCCTCCCACCCCTTTTCGCATTTTAATTTTTTCTGGCCTCTACTATTCAACGGTCTCCCACTACTTTGCGGACTCCCACTCTTTTTCGGCCTCCAATTTTTTCTGGCCTCTACTTCTCTCCAGCCTCCCACCCTTTTTGGGCCTCCCACCCCTTTTTGGCCTCCCACCCCTTTTCGGCTGCTAATTTTTTCTGGCCTCTACTATTCACCGGTCTACCACTCCTTTTCGGCCTCCCACTCCTTTTCGGCCGCCAATTTTTTCTGGCCTCTACTTCTCTCCAGCCTCCCACCCTTTTTGGCCCTCCCACCCCTTTTCGGCCTCCCACCCCTTTTCGCATGTTAATTTTTTCTGGCCTCTACTATTCACCGGTCTACCACTCCTTTTCGGCCTCCCACCCCTTTTCAACTTCTGATTTTTTCTGGCCTGTACTGTTCACTGGTCTCCCACTCCTTTTTGGCCTCCCACTCCTTTTCGGCCTCCAATTTTTCCTGGCCTCTACTTCTCTCCAGCCTCCCACCCTTTTTTGTCCTCCCACCCCTTTTTACCCTCCCACCCCTTTTCAAATTCTGATTTTTTTCTGGCCTCTACTACTCACCGGTCTACCACTCCTTTTTTGCCTCCCACTCCTTTTCGGCCTCCAATTTTTTCTGGCCTCTACTTCTCTCCAGCCTCCCACCCTTTTTGGGCCTCCCACCCCTTTTCGGCCTCCCACCCCTTTTCGCATGTTAATTTTTTCTGGCCTCTACTATTCACCGGTCTCCCACTCCTTTTTGGCCTCCCACCCCTTTTCAACTTCTGATTTTTTCTGGCCTCTACTGTTCACTGCTCTCCCACTCCTTTTTGGCCTCCCACTCCTTTTCGGCCTCCAATTTTTTCTGGCTTATACTTCTCTCCAGCCTCCCAAGCTTTTATGACCTCCCACCCATTTTTACCCTCACACCCCTTTTCAACTTCTGATTTTTTCTGGCCTCTACTGTTCACTGGTCTCCCACTCCTTTTTGGCCTGCCACTCTTTTTTGGCCTCCAATTTTTTCTGGCCTCTACTTCTCTCCAGCCTCCCACCCTTTTTGGGCCTCCCACCCCTTTTTGTCCTCCCATCCCTTTTGGGCGTCCAGTTATTTCTGACCTCTACTCCTCTCCAGCCTCCCACCCTTTTTTGGTCCCCCACCCCTTTTCGGCTGCTAATTTTTTCTGGCCTCTACTATTCACCGGTCTCAAACTCCTTTTTCGCCTCCCACTCCTTTTCGGCCTCCAATTTTTTCTGGCTTATACTTCTCTCCAGCCTCCCACCATTTATCGGCCTCCCACCCCTTTTTGCCCTCCCACCCCTTTTCAACTTCTGATTTTTTCTGGCCTGTACTGTTCACTGGTCTCCCACTCCTTTTTGGCCTCCCACTCTTTTTCGGCCTCCAATTTTTTCTGGCTTCTACTTCTCTCCAGCCTCCCACCCTTTTTGGGCCTCCCACCCCTTTTTACCCTCCCACCCCTTTTCGGCTGCTAATTTTTTCTGGCCTCTACTGTTCACTGGTCTCCCACTCCTTTTCGGACTCCCACCCCTTTTCGCACGTTAATTTTTTCTGGCCTCTACTATTCAACGGTCTCCCACTCCTTTTTGGCCTCCCACTCCTTTTCGGCCGCCAATTTTTTCTGGCCTCTACTTCTCTCCAGCCTCCCACCATTTTTTGGCCTCCCACTCCTTTTCGGCCTCCAATTTTTCCTGGCCTCTACTTCTCTCCAGCCTCCCACCCTTTTTGGGCCTCCCACCCCTTTTTGGCCTCCAATTTTTTCTGGCCTCTACTTCTCTCCAGCCTCCCACCCTTTTTGGGCCTCCCACCATTTTTGGCCTCCCACTCCTTTGCGGCCTCCAACTTTTTTTTTTTTGGTCTCTTTTTCTCTCCAGCCTCCCACATGTTTTTGGCCTCCCACCACTTTTCTGCCTCCAATTTTTTCTGCCTTCTACGTCTATCCAGCCGAAATTGGGTGGGAGGGAAAAAATGGGGTGGGAGGCCGGAGGGAACTAGAGGCCAGAAAAAAGTGGAAGCTGAAACGGGGTGGGACACTGGAGAGAAGTAGAGGCCAGAATACAGTGGAGGACAAAATGGGATGGGAGGCAGAAACGGGGTGGGAGGCCGGAGGGAAGTAGAGGCCAGAATACAGTGGAGGCCAAACTGGGGTAGGAGGCCAGAGAGAAGTAGAGGCTAGAAAAAAGTGGACGCCGAAATGGGGTGGGAGTCTGAAACGGGGTTGGAAGCTGGAGGGAAGTAGAGGCCAGAAAATAGTGGACGTCAAAATGGGGTGGGAGGATCACAAGAGGTGAGAGGCTGAAGGGAAGTAGAGGCCTGAATAAAATGGATGCCAAAATGTGGTGGGAGGATGAAACAGGGTGGGAGGCCTTAGGAAAGTAGAGGCCAGACAAAAGTAGAGGTCAAAATGGGGTAAGAGGCTCATAAGGGGTGGGAAGCCGGAGGGAAGTAGAGGTGGGAGAAAAAAGTGGAGGCCAAAATGGGGTGGGAGGATCACAAGGGGTGGGAGGCTGGAGGGAAGTAGAGGCAATAAAAAAGTAAAGGCCAAAACGGCATGGGAGGCTAAAACGGGGTGGGATGCCGGAGGGAAGTAGAGGCCAGAAGAAGTGGAGGACAAAATGGGGTGGGAGGATCACAAGAGGTGAGAGGCTGTAGGGAAGAAGAGGCCAGAAAAAAGTGAAGACCGAAATGGGGTGGGAGGCTGAAACGAGGTGGGAGGCCGGAGGGAAGTAGAGGCCAGAAGAAAGTGTAGGCCAAAATGGGGTGGGAGGATGAAACAGGGTGGGACGCCGGAGGGAAGCAGAGGCCAGAAAAAAGTGGCGGCTAAAATTGGGTGGGAGGCTGAAACGGGGTGGGAGACCTGAGGGAAGTAGAGGGCAAAAAAAAGTGGAGGTCAAAATGGGATGGGAGGATCACAAGGGATGGGAGGCTGGAGAGAAGCAGAGGCCAGGAAAAAAGTGGAGTCTGAAATGCGGTGGGAGGCTGAAACAGGGTGGGAGGCTGGAGGGAAGTAGAGGCCAGAAAAAAGTGGACGCCGAAATGGGGTGGGAGGCTGAAACGGGGTGAGAGGCCGGAGGGAAGTAGAGGCGGGAGAAAAAAGTGGAGGCCATAATGGGGTGGGAGGCTGAAACGGGGTGAGAGGCCGGAGGGAAGTAGAGGCCAGAGGAAAGTGGAGGCCAAAATGGGGTGGGAGGATCACAAGGGGTGGGGGGCCGGAGGGAAGTAGAGGCCAGAAAAAAGTGGACGCTGAAATGGGGTGGGAGGCTGGAGGTAAGTAGAGGCCAGATAAAAGTGGAGGCCAAAATGGGGTGGGAGGCTGAAACGGGGTGAGAGGCCGGAGGGAAGTAGAGGCCAGAAAAAAGTGGAGGCTGAAATCCGGTGGGAGGATCACAAGAGGTGAGAGGCTGTAGGGAAGAAGAGGCCAGAAAAAAGTGAAGGCCGAAATGGGGTGGGAGGCTGAAACGAGGTGGGAGGCTGGAGGGAAGTAGAGGGCAGAATAAAGTGGAGGCCAAAATGGGGTGGGAGGATGAAACAGGGTGGGACGCCAGAGGGAAGCAGGGGCCAGAAAAAAGTGGAGGCTAAAATTGGGTGGGAGGCTGAAACGGCGTGGGAGGCCGGAGGGAAATAGAGGCCAAAAAAAAGTGGCGGCCAAAACGGGGTGGGAGGCTGAAATGGGGTGGGAGGCCGGAGGGAAATACAGGCCAGAAAAAAGTGCCGGCCAAAACGGGGTGGGAGGCTGAAACGGGGTGGGATGACGGAGGGAAGTAGAGGCCAGAAAAAAGTGGAGGCCGACATGGGGTGAGAGGCTGAAACGGGGTGGGAGGCTGGAGGGAAGTAGAGGCCACAAGAAAGTGGAGGACAAAAGGGTGGTGGGAGGCTGAAACGGTGTGGGAGGCCAGAGTGAAGTAGAGGCCAGAGAAAAGTGGAGGCCAAAATGGGGTGGGAGGATGAAACGGGGTGGGAGGCCGCAGGGAAGTATAAGCTAGGAAAAAGTGGAGGCCAAAATCGGGTGGGAGGATCACAAGGGGTGGGAGGCTGGAGGGAAGTAGAGACCAGAAAAAAGTAGAGGCCAAAACAGCGTGGGAGGCTAAAACGGGGTGGGAGGCCGGAACGGTGTGGGAGGCCGGAGGGAAGTAGAGGCCAGAAAAAAGTGGAGGCCGAAATGGGGTGGGAGCATCACACGGGGTGGGAGGCTGGAGGGAATTAGAGGCCAGAAAAAAGTAGAGGCCAAAAATGGGGTGGGAGGCCGGAGGGAAGTAGACGCCAGAGAAAAGTGAAGGCCGAAATGGGGTGGGAGGATGAAACACGGTGGGAGGCCGGAGGGAAGTAGAGGCCAGAAAAAGGTGGAGGCCAAAATGGGGTGGGAGGCTGAAACGGGGTGAGAGGCCGGAGGGAAGTAGAGGCCAGAAAAAAGTGGAGGCCATAATGGGCTGGGAGGCTGAAACAGGTTGGGAGGCTAGAGGGAAGTAGAGGCTGGAGAAAAAAGTGGAGGCCGAAATGGGGTGGGAGGCTGAAACGGGGTGGGAGGCTGGAGGGAAGTAGAGGCCCGAAAAAAATGGAGGCCAAAATGGGCTGTGAGGATTGAGGGAAGTAGAGGCTGGAGAAAAAAGTGGAGGCTGAAATGGGGTGGGAAAATGAAATGGGGTGGGAGGCCAGAGGGACGTAGAGGTCATAAGAAAGTGGAGGCCATAATGAGGCGGGAGGATCACAAGGGGTGAGAGGCTGGAGGGAAGTAGAGGCCAGAAAAAAGTGCAGGCCGAAAAGGGACGGAAAGCTGAAATGGGGTGAGAGGCCGGAGGGAAGTAGACACCAGAGAAAAGTGGAGTTCGAAAAGAGGTGCCAAGCTGAAACAGGGTGGGAGGCCGGAGGGAACTAGAGGCCAGAAAAGAGTGGACGGCAAAATTGGGGGGGGGGCTGAAACAGGGTGGGAGGCTGGAGGGAAGCAGAGGCCAGAAATAAGTGGAGGCCAAAACAGGGTGGGAGGCTGAAACGGGGTGGGAGGCCGGAGGGAAGTAGAGGCCAGAAAAAAGTGGAGTCTGAAATGCGGTGGGAGGCTGAAACAGGGTGGGAGGCTGGAGGGAAGTAGAGGCCAGAAAAAAGTGTAGGCCGAAATGGGGTGGGAGGCTGAAATGGGGTGGGAAGCCGGAGGGAAGTAGAGGTGGGAGAAAAAAGTGGAGGCCAAAATGGGGTGGGAGGATCACAAGGGGTGGGAGGCTGGAGGGAAGTAGAGGCAATAAAAAAGTAAAGGCCAAAACGGCATGGGAGGCTAAAACGGGGTGGGATGCCGGAGGGAAGTAGAGGCCAGAAGAAGTGGAGGACAAAATGGGGTGGGAGGATCACAAGAGGTGAGAGGCTGTAGGGAAGAAGAGGCCAGAAAAAAGTGAAGACCGAAATGGGGTGGGAGGCTGAAACGAGGTGGGAGGCCGGAGGGAAGTAGAGGCCAGAAGAAAGTGTAGGCCAAAATGGGGTGGGAGGATGAAACAGGGTGGGACGCCGGAGGGAAGCAGAGGCCAGAAAAAAGTGGCGGCTAAAATTGGGTGGGAGGCTGAAACGGGGTGGGAGACCTGAGGGAAGTAGAGGGCAAAAAAAAGTGGAGGTCAAAATGGGATGGGAGGATCACAAGGGATGGGAGGCTGGAGAGAAGCAGAGGCCAGGAAAAAAGTGGAGTCTGAAATGCGGTGGGAGGCTGAAACGGGGTGGGAGGCTGGAGGGAAGTAGAGGCCAGAAAAAAGTGTAGGCCAAAATGGGGTGGGAGGCTGAAACGGGGTGAGAGGCAGGAGGGAAGTAGAGGCTGGAGAAAAAAGTGGAGGCCGAAATGGGGTGGGAGGCTGAAACAGGGTGGGAGGCCAGAGGGAAGTAGAGGCCAGAAAAAAGTGGAGGCCAAAAGGGGGTGGGAGTATCACAAGGGGTGAGAGGCTGGAGGGAAGTAGAGGCCAGAATACAGTGAAGGCTGAAATGGGGTGGGAGGCCGGAGGGAAGTAGAGGCGGGAGAAAAAAGTGGAGGCCAAAATGGGGTGGGAGGCTGGAGGGAAGTAGAGGCAATAAAAAAGTAAAGGCCAAAACGGCATGGAAGGCTAAAACGGGGTGGGAGGCTGGAGGGAATTAGAGGCCAGAAAAAAGTGGAGGCTGAAATGGGGTGGGAGGATCACAAGAGGTGAGAGGCTGTAGGGAAGAAGAGGCCAGAAAAAAGTGGACGCTGAAAAGGGGTGGGAGGCCGAAAGGGGGTGGGGGGCTTGAGAGAAATACAGGCCAGATAAAAGTGGAGGCTAAAATTGGGTGGGAGGCTGAAACGGGGTGGGATGACGGAGGGAAGTAGAGGCCAGAAAAAAGTGGAGGCTAAAATTGGGTGGGAGGCTGAAACGGCGTGGGAGGCCGGAGGGAAATAGAGGCCAAAAAAAAGTGGCGGCCAAAACGGGGTGGGAGGCTGAAATGGGGTGGGAGGCCGGAGGGAAATACAGGCCAGAAAAAATGGCGGCCAAAACGGGGTGGGAGGCTGAAACGGGGTGGGATGACGGAGGGAAGTAGAGGCCAGAGAAAAGTGGAGGCCGACATGGGGTGAGAGGCTGAAACGGGGTGGGAGGCCACAGGGAAGTAGAGGCCACAAGAAAGTGGAGGACAAAAGGGGGGTGGGAGGCTGAAACGGTGTGGGAGGCCAGAGGGAAGTAGAGGCCAGAGAAAAGTGGAGGCCAAAATGGGGTGGGAGGCTGAAATGGGGTGAGAGGCCAGAGGGAAGTAGAGGCCAGAAGAAAGTGGAGTCCATAATGGGGTGGGAGGATGAAACGGGGTGGGAGGGCGGAGGGAAGTAGAGGCCAGAAAAAGGTGGAGGCCGAAATGGGGTGGGAGGCTGAAATGGGGTGAGAGGCCAGGGGGAAGTAGAGGCCAGAAGAAAGTGGAGTCCATAAGGGGGTGGGAGGCTGAAACGGGGTGAGAGGCCGGAAGGAAGAAGAGGCCAGAGAAAAGTGGAGACCAAAATGGGATGGGAGGATCACAAGGGGTGGGAGGCTGGAGGGAAGTAGAGGCCAGAAAAAAGTGGAGGCTGAAATGGGGTGGGAGGATCAGAAGAGGTGAGAGGCTGTAGGGAAGAAGAGGCCAGAAAAAAGTGGAGGCCGAAAGGGGGTGGGAGGCCGGAGAGAAATAGAGGCCAGATAAAAGTGGAGGCTAAAATTGGGTGGGAGGCTGAAACGGGGTGGGAGGCCACAGGGAAGTAGAGGCCAAAAAAAAGTGGCGGCCAAAACGGGGTGGGAGGCTGAAACGGGGCGGGATGACGGAGGGAAGTAGAGGCCAGAAAAAAGTGGAGGTCAAAATGGGATGGGAGGATCACAAGGGGTGGGAGGCTGGACAGAAGGAGAGGCCAGGAAAAAAGTGGAGTCTGAAATGCGGTGGGAGGCTGAAACAGGGTGGGAGGCTGGAGGGAAGTAGAGGCCAGAAAAAAGTGTAGGCCGAAATGGGGTGGGAGGCTGAAATGGGGTGGGAAGCCGGAGGGAAGTAGAGGTGGGAGAAAAAAGTGGAGGCCAAAATGGGGTGGGAGGATCACAAGGGGTGGGAGGCTGGAGGGAAGTAGAGGCAATAAAAAAGTAAAGGCCAAAACGGCATGGGAGGCTAAAACGGGGTGGGATGCCGGAGGGAAGTAGAGGCCAGAAGAAGTGGAGGACAAAATGGGGTGGGAGGATCACAAGAGGTGAGAGGCTGTAGGGAAGAAGAGGCCAGAAAAAAGTGAAGACCGAAATGGGGTGGGAGGCTGAAACGAGGTGGGAGGCCGGAGGGAAGTAGAGGCCAGAAGAAAGTGTAGGCCAAAATGGGGTGGGAGGATGAAACAGGGTGGGACGCCGGAGGGAAGCAGAGGCCAGAAAAAAGTGGCGGCTAAAATTGGGTGGGAGGCTGAAACGGGGTGGGAGACCTGAGGGAAGTAGAGGGCAAAAAAAAGTGGAGGTCAAAATGGAATGGGAGGATCACAAGGGATGGGAGGCTGGAGAGAAGCAGAGGCCAGGAAAAAAGTGGAGTCTGAAATGCGGTGGGAGGCTGAAACGGGGTGGGAGGCTGGAGGGAAGTAGAGGCCAGAAAAAAGTGTAGGCCAAAATGGGGTGGGAGGCTGAAACGGGGTGAGAGGCAGGAGGGAAGTAGAGGCTGGAGAAAAAAGTGGAGGCCGAAATGGGGTGGGAGGCTGAAACGGGGTGGGAGGCCAGAGGGAAGTAGAGGCCAGAAAAAAGTGGAGGCCAAAAGGGGGTGGGAGTATCACAAGGGGTGAGAGGCTGGAGGGAAGTAGAGGCCAGAATACAGTGAAGGCTGAAATGGGGTGGGAGGCCGGAGGGAAGTAGAGGCGGGAGAAAAAAGTGGAGGCCAAAATGGGGTGGGAGGCTGGAGGGAAGTAGAGGCAATAAAAAAGTAAAGGCCAAAACGGCATGGAAGGCTAAAACGGGGTGGGAGGCTGGAGGGAATTAGAGGCCAGAAAAAAGTGGAGGCTGAAATGGGGTGGGAGGATCACAAGAGGTGAGAGGCTGTAGGGAAGAAGAGGCCAGAAAAAAGTGGACGCTGAAAAGGGGTGGGAGGCCGAAAGGGGGTGGGGGGCTTGAGAGAAATACAGGCCAGATAAAAGTGGAGGCTAAAATTGGGTGGGAGGCTGAAACGGGGTGGGATGACGGAGGGAAGTAGAGGCCAGAAAAAAGTGGAGGCTAAAATTGGGTGGGAGGCTGAAACGGCGTGGGAGGCCGGAGGGAAATAGAGGCCAAAAAAAAGTGGCGGCCAAAACGGGGTGAGAGGCTGAAATGGGGTGGGAGGCCGGAGGGAAATACAGGCCAGAAAAAAGTGGCGGCCAAAACGGGGTGGGAGGCTGAAACGGGGTGGGATGACGGAGGGAAGTAGAGGCCAGAAAAAAGTGGAGGCCGACATGGGGTGAGAGGCTGAAACGGGGTGGGAGGCCACAGGGAAGTAGAGGCCACAAGAAAGTGGAGGACAAAAGGGGGGTGGGAGGCTGAAACGGTGTGGGAGGCCAGAGGGAAGTAGAGGCCAGAGAAAAGTGGAGGCCAAAATGGGGTGGGAGGCTGAAATGGGGTGAGAGGCCAGAGGGAAGTAGAGGCCAGAAGAAAGTGGAGTCCATAATGGGGTGGGAGGATGAAACGGGGTGGGAGGGCGGAGGGAAGTAGAGGCCAGAAAAAGGTGGAGGCCGAAATGGGGTGGGAGGCTGAAATGGGGTGAGAGGCCAGAGGGAAGTAGAGGCCAGAAGAAAGTGGAGTCCATAATGGGGTGGGAGGCTGAAACAGGGTGAGAGGCCGGAAGGAAGAAGAGGCCAGAGAAAAGTGGAGACCAAAATGGGATGGGAGGATCACAAGGGGTGGGAGGCTGGAGGGAAGTAGAGGCCAGAAAAAAGTGGAGGCTGAAATGGGGTGGGAGGATCAGAAGAGGTGAGAGGCTGTAGGGAAGAAGAGGCCAGAAAAAAGTGGAGGCCGAAAGGGGGTGGGAGGCCGGAGAGAAATAGAGGCCAGATAAAAGTGGAGGCTAAAATTGGGTGGGAGGCTGAAACGGGGTGGGAGGCCACAGGGAAGTAGAGGCCAAAAAAAAGTGGCGGCCAAAACGGGGTGGGAGGCTGAAACGGGGCGGGATGACGGAGGGAAGTAGAGGCCAGAAAAAAGTGGAGGTCAAAATGGGATGGGAGGATCACAAGGGGTGGGAGGCTGGACAGAAGGAGAGGCCAGGAAAAAAGTGGAGTCTGAAATGCGGTGGGAGGCTGAAACAGGGTGGGAGGCTGGAGGGAAGTAGAGGCCAGAAAAAAGTGTAGGCCGAAATGGGGTGGGAGGCTGAAATGGGGTGGGAAGCCGGAGGGAAGTAGAGGCTGGAGAAAAAAGTGGAGGCCGAAATGGGGTGGGAGGCTGAAATGGGGTGGGAAGCCGGAGGGAAGTAGAGGTGGGAGAAAAAAGTGTAGGCCAAAATGGGGTGGGAGGCTGAAATGGGGTGAGAGGCCGGAGGGAAGTAGAGGCCAGAGAAAAGTGGAGGCCAAAATGAGGTGGGAGGCTGAAATGGGGTGAGAGGCCACAGGGAAGTAGAGGCCAGAAGAAAGTGGAGGCCGACATGGGGTGAGAGGCTGAAACGGGGTGGGAGGCTGGAGGGAAGTAGAGGCCACAAGAAAGTGGAGGACAAAAGGGGGGTGGGAGGCTGAAACGGTGTGGGAGGCCGGAGGGAAGTAGAGGCCAGAGAAAAGTGGAGGCCAAAATGGGGTGGGAGGATGAAACGGGGTGGGAGGCCGGAGGGAAGTAGAGGCCAGAGAAAAGTGGAGGCCAAAATGGGGTGGGAGGCTGAAATGGGGTGAGAGGCCAGAGGGAAGTAGAGGCCAGAAGAAAGTGGAGTCCATAATGGGGTGGGAGGGCGGAGGGAAGTAGAGGCCAGAAAAAGGTGGAGGCCGAAATGGGGTGGGAGGCTGAAATGGGTGGGAAGCCAGAGGGAAGTAGAGGTGGGAGAAAAAAGTGGAGGCTGAAATGGGGTGGGAGGCTGAAATGGGGTGAGAGGCCGGAAGGAAGAAGAGGCCAGAGAAAAGTGGAGACCAAAATGGGATGGGAGGATCACAAGGGGTGGGAGGCTGGAGGGAAGTAGAGGCCAGAAAAAAGTGGACGCTGAAAAGGGGTGGGAGGCCGAAAGGGGGTGGGGGGCTTGAGAGAAATACAGGCCAGATAAAAGTGGAGGCTAAAATTGGGTGGGAGGCTGAAACGGGGTGGGATGACGGAGGGAAGTAGAGGCCAGAAAAAAGTGGAGGCTAAAATTGGGTGGGAGGCTGAAACGGCGTGGGAGGCCGGAGGGAAATAGAGGCCAAAAAAAAGTGGCGGCCAAAACGGGGTGGGAGGCTGAAATGGGGTGGGAGGCCGGAGGGAAATAGAGGCCAGAAAAAAGTGCTGGCCAAAACGGGGTGGGAGGCTGAAACGGGGTGGGATGACATAGGGAAGTAGAGGCCAGAAAAAAGTGGAGGCCGACATGGGGTGAGAGGCTGAAACGGGGTGGGAGGCTGGAGGGAAGTAGAGGCCACAAGAAAGTGGAGGACAAAAGGGGGGTGGGAGGCTGAAACGGTGTGGGAGGCCGGAGGGAAGTAGAGGCCAGAGAAAAGTGGAGGCCAAAATGGGGTGGGAGGATGAAACGGGGTGGGAGGCCGGAGGGAAGTAGAGGCCAGAGAAAAGTGGAGGCCAAAATGGGGTGGGAGGCTGAAATGGGGTGAGAGGCCAGAGGGAAGTAGAGGCCAGAAGAAAGTGGAGTCCATAATGGGGTGGGAGGATGAAACGGGGTGGGAGGGCGGAGGGAAGTAGAGGCCAGAAAAAGGTGGAGGCCGAAATGGGGTGGGAGGCTGAAATGGGGTGAGAGGCCAGAGGGAAGTAGAGGCCAGAAGAAAGTGGAGTCCATAATGGGGTGGGAGGCTGAAACGGGGTGAGAGGCCGGAAGGAAGAAGAGGCCAGAGAAAAGTGGAGGCCAAAATGGGGTGGGAGGATCACAAGGGGTGGGAGGCTGGAGGGAAGTAGAGGCCAGAAAAAAGTGGAGGCTGAAATGGGGTGGGAGGATCACAAGAGGTGAGAGGCTGTAGGGAAGAAGAGGCCAGAAAAAAGTGGAGGCCGAAAGGGGGTGGGAGGCCGGAGAGAAATAGAGGCCAGATAAAAGTGGAGGCTAAAATTGGGTGGGAGGCTGAAACGGGGTGGGAGGCCACAGGGAAGTAGAGGCCAAAAAAAAGTGGCGGCCAAAACGGGGTGGGAGGCTGAAACGGGGCGGGATGACGGAGGGAAGTAGAGGCCAGAAAAAAGTGGAGGTCAAAATGGGATGGGAGGATCACAAGGGGTGGGAGGCTGGACAGAAGGAGAGGCCAGGAAAAAAGTGGAGTCTGAAATGCGGTGGGAGGCTGAAACAGGGTGGGAGGCTGGAGGGAAGTAGAGGCCAGAAAAAAGTGTAGGCCGAAATGGGGTGGGAGGCTGAAATGGGGTGGGAAGCCGGAGGGAAGTAGAGGTGGGAGAAAAAAGTGGAGGCCAAAATGGGGTGGGAGGATCACAAGGGGTGGGAGGCTGGAGGGAAGTAGAGGCAATAAAAAAGTAAAGGCCAAAACGGCATGGGAGGCTAAAACGGGGTGGGATGCCGGAGGGAAGTAGAGGCCAGAAGAAGTGGAGGACAAAATGGGGTGGGAGGATCACAAGAGGTGAGAGGCTGTAGGGAAGAAGAGGCCAGAAAAAAGTGAAGACCGAAATGGGGTGGGAGGCTGAAACGAGGTGGGAGGCCGGAGGGAAGTAGAGGCCAGAAGAAAGTGTAGGCCAAAATGGGGTGGGAGGATGAAACAGGGTGGGACGCCGGAGGGAAGCAGAGGCCAGAAAAAAGTGGCGGCTAAAATTGGGTGGGAGGCTGAAACGGGGTGGGAGACCTGAGGGAAGTAGAGGGCAAAAAAAAGTGGAGGTCAAAATGGGATGGGAGGATCACAAGGGATGGGAGGCTGGAGAGAAGCAGAGGCCAGGAAAAAAGTGGAGTCTGAAATGCGGTGGGAGGCTGAAACGGGGTGGGAGGCTGGAGGGAAGTAGAGGCCAGAAAAAAGTGTAGGCCAAAATGGGGTGGGAGGCTGAAACGGGGTGAGAGGCAGGAGGGAAGTAGAGGCTGGAGAAAAAAGTGGAGGCCGAAATGGGGTGGGAGGCTGAAACAGGGTGGGAGGCCAGAGGGAAGTAGAGGCCAGAAAAAAGTGGAGGCCAAAAGGGGGTGGGAGTATCACAAGGGGTGAGAGGCTGGAGGGAAGTAGAGGCCAGAATACAGTGAAGGCTGAAATGGGGTGGGAGGCCGGAGGGAAGTAGAGGCGGGAGAAAAAAGTGGAGGCCAAAATGGGGTGGGAGGCTGGAGGGAAGTAGAGGCAATAAAAAAGTAAAGGCCAAAACGGCATGGAAGGCTAAAACGGGGTGGGAGGACGGAGGGAATTAGAGGCCAGAAAATAGTGGAGGCTGAAATGGGGTGGGAGGATCACAAGAGGTGAGAGGCTGTAGGGAAGAAGAGGCCAGAAAAAAGTGGACGCCGAAAAGGGGTGGGAGGCCGAAAGGGGGTGGGGGGCTTGAGAGAAATACAGGCCAGATAAAAGTGGAGGCTAAAATTGGGTGGGAGGCTGAAACGGGGTGGGATGACGGAGGGAAGTAGAGGCCAGAAAAAAGTGGAGGCTAAAATTGGGTGGGAGGCTGAAACGGCGTGGGAGGCCGGAGGGAAATAGAGGCCAAAAAAAAGTGGCGGCCAAAACGGGGTGGGAGGCTGAAATGGGGTGGGAGGCCGGAGGGAAATACAGGCCAGAAAAAAGTGGCGGCCAAAACGGGGTGGGAGGCTGAAACGGGGTGGGATGACGGAGGGAAGTAGAGGCCAGAAAAAAGTGGAGGCCGACATGGGGTGAGAGGCTGAAACGGGGTGGGAGGCCACAGGGAAGTAGAGGCCACAAGAAAGTGGAGGACAAAAGGGGGGTGGGAGGCTGAAACGGTGTGGGAGGCCGGAGGGAAGTAGAGGCCAGAGAAAAGTGGAGGCCAAAATGAGGTGGGAGGCTGAAATGGGGTGAGAGGCCACAGGGAAGTAGAGGCCAGAAGAAAGTGGAGGCCGACATGGGGTGAGAGGCTGAAACGGGGTGGGAGGCTGGAGGGAAGTAGAGGCCACAAGAAAGTGGAGGACAAAAGGGGGGTGGGAGGCTGAAACGGTGTGGGAGGCCGGAGGGAAGTAGAGGCCAGAGAAAAGTGGAGGCCAAAATGGGGTGGGAGGATGAAACGGGGTGGGAGGCCGGAGGGAAGTAGAGGCCAGAGAAAAGTGGAGGCCAAAATGGGGTGGGAGGCTGAAATGGGGTGAGAGGCCAGAGGGAAGTAGAGGCCAGAAGAAAGTGGAGTCCATAATGGGGTGGGAGGATGAAACGGGGTGGGAGGGCGGAGGGAAGTAGAGGCCAGAAAAAGGTGGAGGCCGAAATGGGGTGGGAGGCTGAAATGGGTGGGAAGCCAGAGGGAAGTAGAGGTGGGAGAAAAAAGTGGAGGCTGAAATGGGGTGGGAGGCTGAAATGGGGTGAGAGGCTGGAAGGAAGAAGAGGCCAGAGAAAAGTGGAGACCAAAATGGGATGGGAGGATCACAAGGGGTGGGAGGCTGGAGGGAAGTAGAGGCCAGAAAAAAGTGGACGCTGAAAAGGGGTGGGAGGCCGAAAGGGGGTGGGGGGCTTGAGAGAAATACAGGCCAGATAAAAGTGGAGGCTAAAATTGGGTGGGAGGCTGAAACGGGGTGGGATGACGGAGGGAAGTAGAGGCCAGAAAAAAGTGGAGGCTAAAATTGGGTGGGAGGCTGAAACGGCGTGGGAGGCCGGAGGGAAATAGAGGCCAAAAAAAAGTGGCGGCCAAAACGGGGTGGGAGGCTGAAATGGGGTGGGAGGCCGGAGGGAAATAGAGGCCAGAAAAAAGTGCTGGCCAAAACGGGGTGGGAGGCTGAAACGGGGTGGGATGACATAGGGAAGTAGAGGCCAGAAAAAAGTGGAGGCCGACATGGGGTGAGAGGCTGAAACGGGGTGGGAGGCTGGAGGGAAGTAGAGGCCACAAGAAAGTGGAGGACAAAAGGGGGGTGGGAGGCTGAAACGGTGTGGGAGGCCGGAGGGAAGTAGAGGCCAGAGAAAAGTGGAGGCCAAAATGGGGTGGGAGGATGAAACGGGGTGGGAGGCCGGAGGGAAGTAGAGGCCAGAGAAAAGTGGAGGCCAAAATGGGGTGGGAGGCTGAAATGGGGTGAGAGGCCAGAGGGAAGTAGAGGCCAGAAGAAAGTGGAGTCCATAATGGGGTGGGAGGATGAAACGGGGTGGGAGGGCGGAGGGAAGTAGAGGCCAGAAAAAGGTGGAGGCCGAAATGGGGTGGGAGGCTGAAATGGGGTGAGAGGCCAGAGGGAAGTAGAGGCCAGAAGAAAGTGGAGTCCATAATGGGGTGGGAGGCTGAAACGGGGTGAGAGGCCGGAAGGAAGAAGAGGCCAGAGAAAAGTGGAGGCCAAAATGGGGTGGGAGGATCACAAGGGGTGGGAGGCTGGAGGGAAGTAGAGGCCAGAAAAAAGTGGAGGCTGAAATGGGGTGGGAGGATCACAAGAGGTGAGAGGCTGTAGGGAAGAAGAGGCCAGAAAAAAGTGGAGGCCGAAAGGGGGTGGGAGGCCGGAGAGAAATAGAGGCCAGATAAAAGTGGAGGCTAAAATTGGGTGGGAGGCTGAAACGGGGTGGGAGGCCACAGGGAAGTAGAGGCCAAAAAAAAGTGGCGGCCAAAACGGGGCGGGATGACGGAGGGAAGTAGAGGCCAGAAAAAAGTGGAGGTCAAAATGGGATGGGAGGATCACAAGGGGTGGGAGGCTGGACAGAAGGAGAGGCCAGGAAAAAAGTGGAGTCTGAAATGCGGTGGGAGGCTGAAACAGGGTGGGAGGCTGGAGGGAAGTAGAGGCCAGAAAAAAGTGTAGGCCGAAATGGGGTGGGAGGCTGAAATGGGGTGGGAAGCCGGAGGGAAGTAGAGGTGGGAGAAAAAAGTGGAGGCCAAAATGGGGTGGGAGGATCACAAGGGGTGGGAGGCTGGAGGGAAGTAGAGGCAATAAAAAAGTAAAGGCCAAAACGGCATGGGAGGCTAAAACGGGGTGGGATGCCGGAGGGAAGTAGAGGCCAGAAGAAGTGGAGGACAAAATGGGGTGGGAGGATCACAAGAGGTGAGAGGCTGTAGGGAAGAAGAGGCCAGAAAAAAGTGAAGACCGAAATGGGGTGGGAGGCTGAAACGAGGTGGGAGGCCGGAGGGAAGTAGAGGCCAGAAGAAAGTGGAGGCCAAAATGGGGTGGGAGGATGAAACAGGGTGGGACGCCGGAGGGAAGCAGAGGCCAGAAAAAAGTGGCGGCTAAAATTGGGTGGGAGGCTGAAACGGGGTGGGAGACCTGAGGGAAGTAGAGGGCAAAAAAAAGTGGAGGTCAAAATGGGATGGGAGGATCACAAGGGATGGGAGGCTGGAGAGAAGCAGAGGCCAGGAAAAAAGTGGAGTCTGAAATGCGGTGGGAGGCTGAAACGGGGTGGGAGGATCACAAGAGGTGAGAGGCTGTCGGGAAGAAGAGGCCAGAAAAAAGTGGACGCCGAAAAGGGGTGGGAGGCTTGAGAGAAATACAGGCCAGATAAAAGTGGAGGCTAAAATTGGGTGGGAGGCTGAAACGGGGTGGGATGACGGAGGGAAGTAGAGGCCAGAAAAAAGTGGAGGCTAAAATTGGGTGGGAGGCTGAAACGGCGTGGGAGGCCGGAGGGAAATAGAGGCCAAAAAAAAGTGGCGGCCAAAACGGGGTGGGAGGCTGAAATGGGGTGGGAGGCCGGAGGGAAATACAGGCCAGAAAAAAGTGGCGGCCAAAACGGGGTGGGAGGCTGAAACGGGGTGGGATGACGGAGGGAAGTAGAGGCCAGAAAAAAGTGGAGGCCGACATGGGGTGAGAGGCTGAAACGGGGTGGGAGGCCACAGGGAAGTAGAGGCCACAAGAAAGTGGAGGACAAAAGGGGGGTGGGAGGCTGAAACGGTGTGGGAGGCCGGAGGGAAGTAGAGGCCAGAGAAAAGTGGAGGCCAAAATGGGGTGGGAGGCTGAAATGGGGTGAGAGGCCAGAGGGAAGTAGAGGCCAGAAGAAAGTGGAGTCCATAATGGGGTGGGAGGCTGAAACGGGGTGGGAGGGCGGAGGGAAGTAGAGGCCAGAAAAAGGTGGAGGCCGAAATGGGGTGGGAGGCTGAAATGGGTGGGAAGCCAGAGGGAAGTAGAGGTGGGAGAAAAAAGTGGAGGCTGAAATGGGGTGGGAGGCTGAAATGGGGTGAGAGGCCGGAAGGAAGAAGAGGCCAGAGAAAACTGGAGACCAAAATGGGATGGGAGGATCACAAGGGGTGGGAGGCTGGAGGGAAGTAGAGGCCAGAAAAAAGAGGACGCCGAAAAGGGGTGGGAGGCCGAAAGGGGGTGGGGGGCTTGAGAGAAATACAGGCCAGATAAAAGTGGAGGCTAAAATTGGGTGGGAGGCTGAAACGGGGTGGGATGACGGAGGGAAGTAGAGGCCAGAAAAAAGTGGAGGCTAAAATTGGGTGGGAGGCTGAAACGGCGTGGGAGGCCGGAGGGAAATAGAGGCCAAAAAAAAGTGGCGGCCAAAACGGGGTGGGAGGCTGAAATGGGGTGGGAGGCCGGAGGGAAATACAGGCCAGAAAAAAGTGCTGGCCAAAACGGGGTGGGAGGCTGAAACGGGGTGGGATGACAGAGAGAAGTAGAGGCCAAAAAAAAGTGGCGGCCAAAACGGGGTGGGAGGCTGAAACGGGGCGGTATGACGGAGGGAAGTAGAGGCCAGAAAAAAGTGGAGGTCAAAATGGGATGGGAGGATCACAAGGGGTGGGAGGCTGGACAGAAGGAGAGGCCAGGAAAAAAGTGGAGTCTGAAATGCGGTGGGAGGCTGAAACGGGGTGGGAGGCTGGAGGGAAGTAGAGGCCAGAAAAAAGTGTAGGCCAAAATGGGGTGGGAGGCTGAAACGGGGTGAGAGGCAGGAGGGAAGTAGAGGCTGGAGAAAAAAGTGGAGGCCGAAATGGGGTGGGAGGCTGAAACAGGGTGGGAGGCCAGAGGGAAGTAGAGGCCAGAAAAAAGTGGAGGCCAAAAGGGGGTGGGAGTATCACAAGGGGTGAGAGGCTGGAGGGAAGTAGAGGCCAGAATACAGTGAAGGCTGAAATGGGGTGGGAGGCCGGAGGGAAGTAGAGGCGGGAGAAAAAAGTGGAGGCCAAAATGGGGTGGGAGGCTGGAGGGAAGTAGAGGCAATAAAAAAGTAAAGGCCAAAACGGCATGGAAGGCTAAAACGGGGTGGGAGGACGGAGGGAATTAGAGGCCAGAAAATAGTGGAGGCTGAAATGGGGTGGGAGGATCACAAGAGGTGAGAGGCTGTAGGGAAGAAGAGGCCAGAAAAAAGTGGACGCCGAAAAGGGGTGGGAGGCCGAAAGGGGGTGGGGGGCTTGAGAGAAATACAGGCCAGATAAAAGTGGAGGCTAAAATTGGGTGGGAGGCTGAAACGGGGTGGGATGACGGAGGGAAGTAGAGGCCAGAAAAAAGTGGAGGCTAAAATTGGGTGGGAGGCTGAAACGGCGTGGGAGGCCGGAGGGAAATAGAGGCCAAAAAAAAGTGGCGGCCAAAACGGGGTGGGAGGCTGAAATGGGGTGGGAGGCCGGAGGGAAATACAGGCCAGAAAAAAGTGGCGGCCAAAACGGGGTGGGAGGCTGAAACGGGGTGGGATGACGGAGGGAAGTAGAGGCCAGAAAAAAGTGGAGGCCGACATGGGGTGAGAGGCTGAAACGGGGTGGGAGGCCACAGGGAAGTAGAGGCCACAAGAAAGTGGAGGACAAAAGGGGGGTGGGAGGCTGAAACGGTGTGGGAGGCCGGAGGGAAGTAGAGGCCAGAGAAAAGTGGAGGCCAAAATGAGGTGGGAGGCTGAAATGGGGTGAGAGGCCACAGGGAAGTAGAGGCCAGAAGAAAGTGGAGGCCGACATGGGGTGAGAGGCTGAAACGGGGTGGGAGGCTGGAGGGAAGTAGAGGCCACAAGAAAGTGGAGGACAAAAGGGGGGTGGGAGGCTGAAACGGTGTGGGAGGCCGGAGGGAAGTAGAGGCCAGAGAAAAGTGGAGGCCAAAATGGGGTGGGAGGATGAAACGGGGTGGGAGGCCGGAGGGAAGTAGAGGCCAGAGAAAAGTGGAGGCCAAAATGGGGTGGGAGGCTGAAATGGGGTGAGAGGCCAGAGGGAAGTAGAGGCCAGAAGAAAGTGGAGTCCATAATGGGGTGGGAGGATGAAACGGGGTGGGAGGGCGGAGGGAAGTAGAGGCCAGAAAAAGGTGGAGGCCGAAATGGGGTGGGAGGCTGAAATGGGTGGGAAGCCAGAGGGAAGTAGAGGTGGGAGAAAAAAGTGGAGGCTGAAATGGGGTGGGAGGCTGAAATGGGGTGAGAGGCTGGAAGGAAGAAGAGGCCAGAGAAAAGTGGAGACCAAAATGGGATGGGAGGATCACAAGGGGTGGGAGGCTGGAGGGAAGTAGAGGCCAGAAAAAAGTGGACGCTGAAAAGGGGTGGGAGGCCGAAAGGGGGTGGGGGGCTTGAGAGAAATACAGGCCAGATAAAAGTGGAGGCTAAAATTGGGTGGGAGGCTGAAACGGGGTGGGATGACGGAGGGAAGTAGAGGCCAGAAAAAAGTGGAGGCTAAAATTGGGTGGGAGGCTGAAACGGCGTGGGAGGCCGGAGGGAAATAGAGGCCAAAAAAAAGTGGCGGCCAAAACGGGGTGGGAGGCTGAAATGGGGTGGGAGGCCGGAGGGAAATAGAGGCCAGAAAAAAGTGCTGGCCAAAACGGGGTGGGAGGCTGAAACGGGGTGGGATGACATAGGGAAGTAGAGGCCAGAAAAAAGTGGAGGCCGACATGGGGTGAGAGGCTGAAACGGGGTGGGAGGCTGGAGGGAAGTAGAGGCCACAAGAAAGTGGAGGACAAAAGGGGGGTGGGAGGCTGAAACGGTGTGGGAGGCCGGAGGGAAGTAGAGGCCAGAGAAAAGTGGAGGCCAAAATGGGGTGGGAGGATGAAACGGGGTGGGAGGCCGGAGGGAAGTAGAGGCCAGAGAAAAGTGGAGGCCAAAATGGGGTGGGAGGCTGAAATGGGGTGAGAGGCCAGAGGGAAGTAGAGGCCAGAAGAAAGTGGAGTCCATAATGGGGTGGGAGGATGAAACGGGGTGGGAGGGCGGAGGGAAGTAGAGGCCAGAAAAAGGTGGAGGCCGAAATGGGGTGGGAGGCTGAAATGGGGTGAGAGGCCAGAGGGAAGTAGAGGCCAGAAGAAAGTGGAGTCCATAATGGGGTGGGAGGCTGAAACGGGGTGAGAGGCCGGAAGGAAGAAGAGGCCAGAGAAAAGTGGAGGCCAAAATGGGGTGGGAGGATCACAAGGGGTGGGAGGCTGGAGGGAAGTAGAGGCCAGAAAAAAGTGGAGGCTGAAATGGGGTGGGAGGATCACAAGAGGTGAGAGGCTGTAGGGAAGAAGAGGCCAGAAAAAAGTGGAGGCCGAAAGGGGGTGGGAGGCCGGAGAGAAATAGAGGCCAGATAAAAGTGGAGGCTAAAATTGGGTGGGAGGCTGAAACGGGGTGGGAGGCCACAGGGAAGTAGAGGCCAAAAAAAAGTGGCGGCCAAAACGGGGTGGGAGGCTGAAACGGGGCGGGATGACGGAGGGAAGTAGAGGCCAGAAAAAAGTGGAGGTCAAAATGGGATGGGAGGATCACAAGGGGTGGGAGGCTGGACAGAAGGAGAGGCCAGGAAAAAAGTGGAGTCTGAAATGCGGTGGGAGGCTGAAACAGGGTGGGAGGCTGGAGGGAAGTAGAGGCCAGAAAAAAGTGTAGGCCGAAATGGGGTGGGAGGCTGAAATGGGGTGGGAAGCCGGAGGGAAGTAGAGGTGGGAGAAAAAAGTGGAGGCCAAAATGGGGTGGGAGGATCACAAGGGGTGGGAGGCTGGAGGGAAGTAGAGGCAATAAAAAAGTAAAGGCCAAAACGGCATGGGAGGCTAAAACGGGGTGGGATGCCGGAGGGAAGTAGAGGCCAGAAGAAGTGGAGGACAAAATGGGGTGGGAGGATCACAAGAGGTGAGAGGCTGTAGGGAAGAAGAGGCCAGAAAAAAGTGAAGACCGAAATGGGGTGGGAGGCTGAAACGAGGTGGGAGGCCGGAGGGAAGTAGAGGCCAGAAGAAAGTGTAGGCCAAAATGGGGTGGGAGGATGAAACAGGGTGGGACGCCGGAGGGAAGCAGAGGCCAGAAAAAAGTGGCGGCTAAAATTGGGTGGGAGGCTGAAACGGGGTGGGAGACCTGAGGGAAGTAGAGGGCAAAAAAAAGTGGAGGTCAAAATGGGATGGGAGGATCACAAGGGATGGGAGGCTGGAGAGAAGCAGAGGCCAGGAAAAAAGTGGAGTCTGAAATGCGGTGGGAGGCTGAAACGGGGTGGGAGGCTGGAGGGAAGTAGAGGCCAGAAAAAAGTGTAGGCCAAAATGGGGTGGGAGGCTGAAACGGGGTGAGAGGCAGGAGGGAAGTAGAGGCTGGAGAAAAAAGTGGAGGCCGAAATGGGGTGGGAGGCTGAAACAGGGTGGGAGGCCAGAGGGAAGTAGAGGCCAGAAAAAAGTGGAGGCCAAAAGGGGGTGGGAGTATCACAAGGGGTGAGAGGCTGGAGGGAAGTAGAGGCCAGAATACAGTGAAGGCTGAAATGGGGTGGGAGGCCGGAGGGAAGTAGAGGCGGGAGAAAAAAGTGGAGGCCAAAATGGGGTGGGAGGCTGGAGGGAAGTAGAGGCAATAAAAAAGTAAAGGCCAAAACGGCATGGAAGGCTAAAACGGGGTGGGAGGACGGAGGGAATTAGAGGCCAGAAAATAGTGGAGGCTGAAATGGGGTGGGAGGATCACAAGAGGTGAGAGGCTGTAGGGAAGAAGAGGCCAGAAAAAAGTGGACGCCGAAAAGGGGTGGGAGGCCGAAAGGGGGTGGGGGGCTTGAGAGAAATACAGGCCAGATAAAAGTGGAGGCTAAAATTGGGTGGGAGGCTGAAACGGGGTGGGATGACGGAGGGAAGTAGAGGCCAGAAAAAAGTGGAGGCTAAAATTGGGTGGGAGGCTGAAACGGCGTGGGAGGCCGGAGGGAAATAGAGGCCAAAAAAAAGTGGCGGCCAAAACGGGGTGGGAGGCTGAAATGGGGTGGGAGGCCGGAGGGAAATACAGGCCAGAAAAAAGTGGCGGCCAAAACGGGGTGGGAGGCTGAAACGGGGTGGGATGACGGAGGGAAGTAGAGGCCAGAAAAAAGTGGAGGCCGACATGGGGTGAGAGGCTGAAACGGGGTGGGAGGCCACAGGGAAGTAGAGGCCACAAGAAAGTGGAGGACAAAAGGGGGGTGGGAGGCTGAAACGGTGTGGGAGGCCGGAGGGAAGTAGAGGCCAGAGAAAAGTGGAGGCCAAAATGAGGTGGGAGGCTGAAATGGGGTGAGAGGCCACAGGGAAGTAGAGGCCAGAAGAAAGTGGAGGCCGACATGGGGTGAGAGGCTGAAACGGGGTGGGAGGCTGGAGGGAAGTAGAGGCCACAAGAAAGTGGAGGACAAAAGGGGGGTGGGAGGCTGAAACGGTGTGGGAGGCCGGAGGGAAGTAGAGGCCAGAGAAAAGTGGAGGCCAAAATGGGGTGGGAGGATGAAACGGGGTGGGAGGCCGGAGGGAAGTAGAGGCCAGAGAAAAGTGGAGTCCATAATGGGGTGGGAGGATGAAACGGGGTGGGAGGGCGGAGGGAAGTAGAGGCCAGAAAAAGGTGGAGGCCGAAATGGGGTGGGAGGCTGAAATGGGTGGGAAGCCAGAGGGAAGTAGAGGTGGGAGAAAAAAGTGGAGGCTGAAATGGGGTGGGAGGCTGAAATGGGGTGAGAGGCTGGAAGGAAGAAGAGGCCAGAGAAAAGTGGAGACCAAAATGGGATGGGAGGATCACAAGGGGTGGGAGGCTGGAGGGAAGTAGAGGCCAGAAAAAAGTGGACGCTGAAAAGGGGTGGGAGGCCGAAAGGGGGTGGGGGGCTTGAGAGAAATACAGGCCAGATAAAAGTGGAGGCTAAAATTGGGTGGGAGGCTGAAACGGGGTGGGATGACGGAGGGAAGTAGAGGCCAGAAAAAAGTGGAGGCTAAAATTGGGTGGGAGGCTGAAACGGCGTGGGAGGCCGGAGGGAAATAGAGGCCAAAAAAAAGTGGCGGCCAAAACGGGGTGGGAGGCTGAAATGGGGTGGGAGGCCGGAGGGAAATAGAGGCCAGAAAAAAGTGCTGGCCAAAACGGGGTGGGAGGCTGAAACGGGGTGGGATGACATAGGGAAGTAGAGGCCAGAAAAAAGTGGAGGCCGACATGGGGTGAGAGGCTGAAACGGGGTGGGAGGCTGGAGGGAAGTAGAGGCCACAAGAAAGTGGAGGACAAAAGGGGGGTGGGAGGCTGAAACGGTGTGGGAGGCCGGAGGGAAGTAGAGGCCAGAGAAAAGTGGAGGCCAAAATGGGGTGGGAGGATGAAACGGGGTGGGAGGCCGGAGGGAAGTAGAGGCCAGAGAAAAGTGGAGGCCAAAATGGGGTGGGAGGCTGAAATGGGGTGAGAGGCCAGAGGGAAGTAGAGGCCAGAAGAAAGTGGAGTCCATAATGGGGTGGGAGGATGAAACGGGGTGGGAGGGCGGAGGGAAGTAGAGGCCAGAAAAAGGTGGAGGCCGAAATGGGGTGGGAGGCTGAAATGGGGTGAGAGGCCAGAGGGAAGTAGAGGCCAGAAGAAAGTGGAGTCCATAATGGGGTGGGAGGCTGAAATGGGGTGAGAGGCCGGAAGGAAGAAGAGGCCAGAGAAAAGTGGAGGCCAAAATGGGGTGGGAGGATCACAAGGGGTGGGAGGCTGGAGGGAAGTAGAGGCCAGAAAAAAGTGGAGGCTGAAATGGGGTGGGAGGATCACAAGAGGTGAGAGGCTGTAGGGAAGAAGAGGCCAGAAAAAAGTGGAGGCCGAAAGGGGGTGGGAGGCCGGAGAGAAATAGAGGCCAGATAAAAGTGGAGGCTAAAATTGGGTGGGAGGCTGAAACGGGGTGGGAGGCCACAGGGAAGTAGAGGCCAAAAAAAAGTGGCGGCCAAAACGGGGTGGGAGGCTGAAACGGGGCGGGATGACGGAGGGAAGTAGAGGCCAGAAAAAAGTGGAGGTCAAAATGGGATGGGAGGATCACAAGGGGTGGGAGGCTGGACAGAAGGAGAGGCCAGGAAAAAAGTGGAGTCTGAAATGCGGTGGGAGGCTGAAACAGGGTGGGAGGCTGGAGGGAAGTAGAGGCCAGAAAAAAGTGTAGGCCGAAATGGGGTGGGAGGCTGAAATGGGGTGGGAAGCCGGAGGGAAGTAGAGGTGGGAGAAAAAAGTGGAGGCCAAAATGGGGTGGGAGGATCACAAGGGGTGGGAGGCTGGAGGGAAGTAGAGGCAATAAAAAAGTAAAGGCCAAAACGGCATGGGAGGCTAAAACGGGGTGGGATGCCGGAGGGAAGTAGAGGCCAGAAGAAGTGGAGGACAAAATGGGGTGGGAGGATCACAAGAGGTGAGAGGCTGTAGGGAAGAAGAGGCCAGAAAAAAGTGAAGACCGAAATGGGGTGGGAGGCTGAAACGAGGTGGGAGGCCGGAGGGAAGTAGAGGCCAGAAGAAAGTGTAGGCCAAAATGGGGTGGGAGGATGAAACAGGGTGGGACGCCGGAGGGAAGCAGAGGCCAGAAAAAAGTGGCGGCTAAAATTGGGTGGGAGGCTGAAACGGGGTGGGAGACCTGAGGGAAGTAGAGGGCAAAAAAAAGTGGAGGTCAAAATGGGATGGGAGGATCACAAGGGATGGGAGGCTGGAGAGAAGCAGAGGCCAGGAAAAAAGTGGAGTCTGAAATGCGGTGGGAGGCTGAAACGGGGTGGGAGGATCACAAGAGGTGAGAGGCTGTAGGGAAGAAGAGGCCAGAAAAAAGTGGACGCCGAAAAGGGGTGGGAGGCTTGAGAGAAATACAGGCCAGATAAAAGTGGAGGCTAAAATTGGGTGGGAGGCTGAAACGGGGTGGGATGACGGAGGGAAGTAGAGGCCAGAAAAAAGTGGAGGCTAAAATTGGGTGGGAGGCTGAAACGGCGTGGGAGGCCGGAGGGAAATAGAGGCCAAAAAAAAGTGGCGGCCAAAACGGGGTGGGAGGCTGAAATGGGGTGGGAGGCCGGAGGGAAATACAGGCCAGAAAAAAGTGGCGGCCAAAACGGGGTGGGAGGCTGAAACGGGGTGGGATGACGGAGGGAAGTAGAGGCCAGAAAAAAGTGGAGGCCGACATGGGGTGAGAGGCTGAAACGGGGTGGGAGGCCACAGGGAAGTAGAGGCCACAAGAAAGTGGAGGACAAAAGGGGGGTGGGAGGCTGAAACGGTGTGGGAGGCCGGAGGGAAGTAGAGGCCAGAGAAAAGTGGAGGCCAAAATGGGGTGGGAGGCTGAAATGGGGTGAGAGGCCAGAGGGAAGTAGAGGCCAGAAGAAAGTGGAGTCCATAATGGGGTGGGAGGCTGAAACGGGGTGGGAGGGCGGAGGGAAGTAGAGGCCAGAAAAAGGTGGAGGCCGAAATGGGGTGGGAGGCTGAAATGGGTGGGAAGCCAGAGGGAAGTAGAGGTGGGAGAAAAAAGTGGAGGCTGAAATGGGGTGGGAGGCTGAAATGGGGTGAGAGGCCGGAAGGAAGAAGAGGCCAGAGAAAAGTGGAGACCAAAATGGGATGGGAGGATCACAAGGGGTGGGAGGCTGGAGGGAAGTAGAGGCCAGAAAAAAGTGTAGGCCGAAATGGCGTGGGAGGCTGAAATGGGGTGGGAAGCCGGAGGGAAGTAGAGGTGGGAGAAAAAAGTGGAGGCCAAAATGGGGTGGGAGGATCACAAGGGGTGGGAGGCTGGAGGGAAGTAGAGGCAATAAAAAAGTAAAGGCCAAAACGGCATGGAAGGCTAAAACGGGGTGGGATGCCGGAGGGAAGTAGAGGCCAGAAGAAGTGGAGGACAAAATGGGGTGGGAGGATCACAAGAGGTGAGAGGCTGTAGGGAAGAAGAGGCCAGAAAAAAGTGGACGCTGAAAAGGGGTGGGAGGCCGAAAGGGGGTGGGGGGCTTGAGAGAAATACAGGCAAGATAAAAGTGGAGGCTAAAATTGGGTGGGAGGCTGAAACGGGGTGGGATGACGGAGGGAAGTAGAGGCCAGAAAAAAGTGGAGGCTAAAATTGGGTGGGAGGCTGAAACGGCGTGGGAGGCCGGAGGGAAATAGAGGCCAAAAAAAAGTGGCGGCCAAAACGGGGTGGGAGGCTGAAATGGGGTGGGAGGCCGGAGGGAAATACAGGCCAGAAAAAAGTGGCGGCCAAAACGGGGTGGGAGGCTGAAACGGGGTGGGATGACAGAGGGAAGTAGAGGCCAGAAAAAAGTGGAGGCCGACATGGGGTGAGAGGCTGAAACGGGGTGGGAGGCCACAGGGAAGTAGAGGCCACAAGAAAGTGGAGGACAAAAGGGGGGTGGGAGGCTGAAACGGTGTGGGAGGCCGGAGGGAAGTAGAGGCCAGAGGAAAGTGGAGGCCAAAATGGGGTGGGAGGCTGAAATGGGGTGAGAGGCTGGAGGGAAGTAGAGGCCACAAGAAAGTGGAGGACAAAAGGGGGGTGGGAGGCTGAAACAGTGTGGGAGGCCGGAGGGAAGTAGAGGCCAGAGAAAAGTGGAGGCCAAAATGGGGTGGGAGGCCGGAGGGAAGTAGAGGCCAGAGAAAAGTGGAGGCCAAAATGGAGTGGGAGGCTGAAATGGGGTGAGAGGCCAGAGGGAAGTAGAGGCCAGAAGTAAGTGGAGTCCATAATGGGGTGGGAGGCTGAAACGGGGTGGGAGGGCGGAGGGAAGTAGAGGCCAGAAAAAGGTGGAGGCCGAAATGGGGTGGGAGGCTGAAATGGGTGGGAAGCCAGAGGGAAGTAGAGGTGGGAGAAAAAAGTGGAGGCTGAAATGGGGTGGGAGGCTGAAATGGGGTGAGAGGCCAGAAGGAAGAAGAGGCCAGAGAAAAGTGGAGGCCAAAATGGGGTGGGAGGATCACAAGGGGTGGGAGGCTGGAGGGAAGTAGAGGCCAGAAAAAAGTGGAGGCCGATAGGGGGTGGGAGGCCGGAGAGAAATAGAGGCCAGATAAAAGTGGAGGCTAAAATTGGGTGGGAGGCTGCAATGGGGTGGGAGGCCACAGGGAAGTAGAGGCCAAAAAAAAGTGGCGGCCAAAACGGGGTGGGAGGCTGAAACGGGGCGGGATGACGGAGGGAAGTAGAGGCCAGAGAAAAGTGGAGGCCAAAATGGGGTGGGAACGGGAGGGAAGTAGAGGCGGGAGAAAAAAGTGGAGGCCATAATGGGGTGGGAGGCTGAAACGGGGTGAGAGGCCGGAGGGAAGTAGAGGCCAGAGGAAAGTGGAGGCCAAAATGGGGTGGGAGGATCACAGGGGGTGGGGGCCTGTAGGGAAGAAGAGGCCAGAAAAAAGTGGAGGCCGAAAGGGGGTGGGAGGCCGGAGAGAAATAGAGGCCAGATAAAAGTGGAGGCTAAAATTGGGTGGGAGGCTGAAACGGGGTGGGAGGCCACAGGGAAGTAGAGGCCAAAAATAAGTGGCGGCCAAAACGGGGTGGGAGGCTGAAACGGGGCGGGATGACGGAGGGAAGTAGAGGCCAGAAAAAAGTGGAGGTCAAAATGGGATGGGAGGATCACAAGGGGTGGGAGTCTGGACAGAAGGAGAGGCCAGGAAAAAAGTGGAGTCTGAAATGCGGTGGGAGGCTGAAACAGGGTGGGAGGCTGGAGGGAAGTAGAGGCCAGAAAAAAGTGTAGGCCGAAATGGGGTGGGAGGCTGAAATGGGGTGGGAAGCCGGAGGGAAGTAGAGGTGGGAGAAAAAAGTGGAGGCCAAAATGGGGTGGGAGGATGAAACAGGGTGGGACGCCGGAGGGAAGCAGAGGCAATAAAAAAGTAAAGGCCAAAACGGCATGGGAGGCTAAAACGGGGTGGGATGCCACAGGGAAGTAGAGGCCAGAAGAAAGTGGAGGCACAAATGGGGTGGGAGGATCACAAGGGGTGGGAGGCCAGAGGGAAGTAGAGGCCAGAAAAAAGTGGAGGTCAAAATGGGATGGGAGGATCACAAGGGGTGGGAGGCTGGAGAGAAGGAGAGGCCAGGAAAAAAATGGAGTCTGAAATGCGATGGGAAAGCTGAAACGGGGTGGGAGGTTGGAGGGAAGTAGAGGCTAGAAAAAAGTGTAGGCCGAAATTGGGTGAGAGGCTGAAACGGGGTGGGAGGCCAGAGGGAATTAGAGGCCAGAGAAAAGTGGGGGCCAAAATGGGGTGGGAGGCTGAAACGGGGTGGGAGGCCAGAGGGAAGTAGAGGCCAGAAAAAAGTGGACGCCAAAAGGGGGTGGGAGTATCACAAGGGGTGAGAGGCTGGAGGGAAGTAGAGGCCAGAATACAGTGAAGGCTGAAATGGGGTGGGAGGCCGGAGGGAAGTAGAGGCGGGAGAAAAAACTGGAGGCCAAAATGGGGTGGGAGGCTGGAGGGAAGTAGAGGCAATAAAAAAGTAAAGGCCAAAACGGCATGGAAGGCTAAAACGGGGTGGGAGGCTGGAGGGAATTAGAGGCCAGAAAAAAGTGGAGGCTGAAATGGGGTGGGAGGATCACAAGAGGTGAGAGGCTGTAGGGAAGAAGAGGCCAGAAAAAAGTGGACGCTGAAAAGGGGTGGGAGGCTGAAAGGGGGTGGGGGGCTTGAGAGAAATACAGGCCAGATAAAAGTGGAGGCTAAAATTGGGTGGGAGGCTGAAACGGGGTGGGATGACGGAGGGAAGTAGAGGCCAGAAAAAAGTGGAGGCTAAAATTGGGTGGGAGGCTGAAACGGCGTGGGAGGCCGGAGGGAAATAGAGGCCAAAAAAAAGTGGCGGCCAAAACGGGGTGGGAGGCTGAAATGGGGTGGGAGGCCGGAGGGAAATACAGGCCAGAAAAAAGTGGCGGCCAAAACGGGGTGGGAGGCTGAAACGGGGTGGGATGACGGAGGGAAGTAGAGGCCAGAAAAAAGTGGAGGCCGACATGGGGTGAGAGGCTGAAACAGGGTGGGAGGCCACAGGGAAGTAGAGGCCACAAGAAAGTGGAGGACAAAAGGGGGGTGGGAGGCTGAAACGGTGTGGGAGGCCGGAGGGAAGTAGAGGCCAGAGAAAAGTGGAGGCCAAAATGGGGTGGGAGGCTGAAATGGGGTGAGAGGCCAGAGGGAAGTAGAGGCCAGAAGAAAGTGGAGTCCATAATGGGGTGGGAAGCTGAAACGGGGTGGGAGGGCGGAGGGAAGTAGAGGCCAGAAAAAAGTGGAGGCTGAAATGGGGTGGGAGGATCACAAGGGGTGGGAGGCTGGAGGGAAGTAGAGGCCAGAAAAAAGTGGAGGCCGAAAGGGGGTGGGAGGCCGGAGAGAAATAGAGGCCAGATAAAAGTGGAGGCTAAAATTGGGTGGGAGGCTGAAACGGGGTGGGAGGCCACAGGGAAGTAGAGGCCAAAAAAAAGTGGCGGCCAAAACGGGGTGGGAGGCTGAAACGGGGTGGGATGACGGAGGGAAGTAGAGGCCAGAAAAAAGTGGAGGTCAAAATGGGATGGGAGGATCACAAGGGGTGGGAGGCTGGAGAGAAGGAGAGGCCAGAAAAAAAGTGGAGTCTGAAATGCGGTGGGAGGCTGAAACAGGGTGGGAGGCTGGAGGGAAGTAGAGGCCAGAAAAAAGTGTAGGCCGAAATGGCGTGGGAGGCTGAAATGGGGTGGGAAGCCGGAGGGAAGTAGAGGTGGGAGAAAAAAGTGGAGGCCAAAATGGGGTGGGAGGATCACAAGGGGTGGGAGGCTGGAGGGAAGTAGAGGCAATAAAAAAGTAAAGGCCAAAACGGCATGGGAGGCTAAAACGGGGTGGGATGCCGGAGGGAAGTAGAGGCCAGAAGAAGTGGAGGACAAAATGGGGTGGGAGGATCACAAGAGGTGAGAGGCTGTAGGGAAGAAGAGGCCAGAAAAAAGTGAAGACTGAAATGGGGTGGGAGGCTGAAACGAGGTGGGAGGCCAGAGGGAAGTGGAGGCCAAAATGGGGTGGGAGGATGAAACAGGGTGGGACGCCGGAGGGAAGCAGAGGCCAGAAAAAAGTGGCGGCTAAAATTGGGTGGGAGGCTGAAACGGGGTGGGAGACCTGAGGGAAGTAGAGGGCAAAATAGTGGAGGTCAAAATGGGATGGGAGGATCACAAGGGATGGGAGGCTGGAGAGAAGCAGAGGCCAGGAAAAAAGTGGAGTCTGAAATGCGGTGGGAGGCTGAAACGGGGTGGGAGGCTGGAGGGAAGTAGAGGCTGGAGAAAAAAGTGGAGGCCGAAATGGGGTGGGAGGCTGAAACGGGGTGGGAGGCCAGAGGGAAGTAGAGGCCAGAAAAAAGTGGAGGCCAAAAGGGGGTGGGAGTATCACAAGGGGTGAGAGGCTGGAGGGAAGTAGAGGCCAGAATACAGTGAAGGCTGAAATGGGGTGGGAGGCCGGAGGGAAGTAGAGGCGGGAGAAAAAAGTGGAGGCCAAAATGGGGTGGGAGGCTGGAGGGAAGTAGAGGCAATAAAAAAGTAAAGGCCAAAACGGCATGGAAGGCTAAAACGGGGTGGGAGGACGGAGGGAATTAGAGGCCAGAAAAAAGTGGAGGCTGAAATCCGGTGGGAGGATCACAAGAGGTGAGAGGCTGTAGGGAAGAAGAGGCCAGAAAAAAGTGGACGCCGAAAAGGGGTGGGAGGCCGAAAGGGGGTGGGGGGCTTGAGAGAAATACAGGCCAGATAAAAGTGGAGGCTAAAATTGGGTGGGAGGCTGAAACGGGGTGGGATGACGGAGGGAAGTAGAGGCCAGAAAAAAGTGGAGGCTAAAATTGGGTGGGAGGCTGAAACGGCGTGGGAGGCCGGAGGGAAATAGAGGCCAAAAAAAAGTGGTGGCCAAAACGGGGTGGGAGGCTGAAATGGGGTGGGAGGCCGGAGGGAAATACAGGCCAGAAAAAAGTGGCGGCCAAAACGGGGTGGGAGGCTGAAACGGGGTGGGATGACAGAGGGAAGTAGAGGCCAGAAAAAAGTGGAGGCCGACATGGGGTGAGAGGCTGAAACGGGGTGGGAGGCCACAGGGAAGTAGAGGCCACAAGAAAGTGGAGGACAAAAGGGGGGTGGGAGGATGAAACGGGGTGGGAGGCCGGAGGGAAGTAGAGGCCAGAGAAAAGTGGAGGCCAAAATGGGGTGGGAGGCTGAAATGGGGTGAGAGGCCAGAGGGAAGTAGAGGCCAGAAGAAAGTGGAGTCCATAATGGGGTGGGAGGCTGAAACGGGGTGGGAGGGCGGAGGGAAGTAGAGGCCAGAAAAAGGTGGAGGCCGAAATGGGGTGGGAGGCTGAAATGGGTGGGAAGCCAGAGGGAAGTAGAGGTGGGAGAAAAAAGTGGAGGCTGAAATGGGGTGGGAGGCTGAAATGGGGTGAGAGGCCGGAAGGAAGAAGAGGCCAGAGAAAAGTGGAGGCCAAAATGGGGTGGGAGGATCACAAGGGGTGGGAGGCTGGAGGGAAGTAGAAGCCAGAAAAAAGTGGAGGCCGAAAGGGGGTGGGAGGCCGGAGAGAAATAGAGGCCAGATAAAAGTGGAGGCTAAAATTGGGTGGGAGGCTGAAACGGGGTGGGAGGCCACAGGGAAGTAGAGGCCAAAAAAAAGTGGCGGCCAAAACGGGGTGGGAGGCTGAAACGGGGCGGGATGACGGAGGGAAGTAGAGGCCAGAGAAAAGTGGAGGCCAAAATGGGGTGGGAGGCTGAAACGGGGTGGGAACGGGAGGGAAGTAGAGGCGGGAGAAAAAAGTGGAGGCCATAATGGGGTGGGAGGCTGAAACGGGGTGAGAGGCCGGAGGGAAGTAGAGGCCAGAGGAAAGTGGAGGCCAAAATGGGGTGGGAGGATCACAAGGGGTGGGGGGCTGTAGGGAAGAAGAGGCCAGAAAAAAGTGGAGGCCGAAAGGGGGTGGGAGGCCGGAGAGAAATAGAGGCCAGATAAAAGTGGAGGCTAAAATTGGGTGGGAGGCCACAGGGAAGTAGAGGCCAAAAAAAAGTGGCGGCCAAAACGGGGTGGGAGGCTGAAACGGGGCGGGATGACGGAGGGAAGTAGAGGCCAGAAAAAAAGTGGAGGTCAAAATGGGATGGGAGGATCACAAGGGGTGGGAGGCTGGACAGAAGGAGAGGCCAGGAAAAAAGTGGAGTCTGAAATGCGGTGGGAGGCTGAAACAGGGTGGGAGGCTGGAGGGAAGTAGAGGCCAGAAAAAAGTGTAGGCCGAAATGGGGTGGGAAGCCGGAGGGAAGTAGAGGTGGGAGAAAAAAGTGGAGGCCAAAATGGGGTGGGAGGATGAAACAGGGTGGGACGCCGTAGGGAAGCAGAGGCAATAAAAAAGTAAAGGCCAAAACGGCATGGGAGGCTAAAACGGGGTGGGAGGCCACAGGGAAGTAGAGGCCAGAAGAAAGTGGAGGCACAAATGGGGTGGGAGGATCACAAGGGGTGGGAGGCCAGAGGGAAGTAGAGGCCAGAAAAAAGTGGAGGTCAAAATGGGATGGGAGGATCACAAGGGGTGGGAGGCTGGAGAGAAGGAGAGGCCAGGAAAAAAGTGGAGTCTGAAATGCGATGGGAAAGCTGAAACGGGGTGGGAGGCTGGAGGGAAGTAGAGGCTAGAAAAAAGTGTAGGCCGAAATTGGGTGAGAGGCTGAAACGGGGTGGGAGGCCAGAGGGAATTAGAGGCCAGAGAAAAGTGGGGGCCAAAATGGGGTGGGAGGCTGAAACGGGGTGGGAGGCCAGAGCGAAGTAGAGGCCAGAAAATAGTGGAGGCCAAAATGGGGTGGGAGGCTGGAGGTAATTAGAGGCCAGAAAAAAGTGAAGGCCGAAACAGTGTGCAAGGACTAGAAGGGGTGGGCAAAAGTCCGGCAAATACCCAAAGACCCGAGCCCTGCTTACAGGGAGGTCACCTGGCACAACGCCGGCCAGGGCACCAAAGGTCCTGGCGACACCCTTGCGCGACCGCAGCCCCGGTGACAGGGAGGTCCCGTTGCCCAGAGTGCCCTTCTCTTGCCTCCACTTGTTGCCCAGACTTCCTCCGCTCCTACCCCCACTCTTACCTTTGCAGGTCCTTTCGCACGTGGTGTTTGTCTCTTCCTTTTTCTCCACCACCAGCTGCTGCAAGGCCAGGACGCCACCATTGGGTCTGAGAGGGATGCCGGCCCCCGGACAGAGCTCGCCACAGCACCACCCGAATCCTGGCTGCCCTCCCACCCGCAACCCCCTATACCCTAACACCCCCCAACCCCCTCCCAGCAAAAAATCTCACAGATCTGCTTTTCTCATGCAGTCGGTGCTCCGGGGCTGCCACACGTGCAGTCCCAGCCGGCACTGGAGCTGGGCTCAGAGTCAGGCACTCTGGACAAATGGGAGCTGGGCACACAAAGCGGCAGCCAAAGAAGCTGCACCCCTGCTTACAGGGGGCTCGAGCCGCTGCTGGCACTGCAGAGTGCCCTGGCCTGCAGGTCACTGGCCAGCCCCGGACCTACAGGGCAGCCCCAGACTTATAGGGTAGCCCCTGCTGGCTGCCTACAGCAGCCTGCCCAGCCCTGATTACAGGGCAGCCCAGCTTCTCCTGGGGACAGAGGGCTCCACGGCTCGTGGCACTCGCCCCGAGTACAGGGCGGGCACGCTGGCAGGTCACCAGCAGGACAGGCGGCCACCCAGGCAGAGACCCGGGCCCTGACTACAGGCGGGTCGCACGTTGGCCATGCTACGGCCACGCGGCTTCGCTCTGTCCTTGGAAAGGAGGGGCAAGCCGGGACTCACCCTCCGCTCGCGGGCTCAGAGGGGACCGACCCCCTGTTGCTGCACAGAGTCCTTCTTTCCCTCCTGGGAAGTTTAAGCTAAGTACGCTGCAGTGATTTCAACAGGGGCCTAAACGAGAAGCTCATTCACTCGCTCACTCGCACCGACGCAGACACAGGCAGGCACACACACACAGACACACACAGGGACAAACAAAACTTCCCAGAAGAGAGAGCGAGCTCTGTGCAGCCAGTGTCTGGGGAGCCATCCCTTCCCACGAGCAGGAGAGCAGAGCCCCAGACCTGCCCCCCAGGATGCACGGAGGCCACAGGGACTCAACGTGCCGCGGGCCTTCACGGCTGGCCAAGGGACAAATGCCGTGACACGCCCCGACTCCAGGGGGTCACGCTGGCCAGGCCGCCAGCAGCCAGAAAGCCGCCAGGGCTGGGTAAACAGCCCTCCCCTGCTTACAGGGTGGGCGTGGGGTCTGGAGAGCCCCATTTCCCTCTCAGCACGGAGACAGCGCCGCTCACTCTCCTGACAGGGACGCCCTTCTCTCTGGGCAGCCAAACCGTGGGGCAAGGTGGCAAAAGGCTAGAGACCCGAGCCCTGCTTACAGGGAGGTCACCCAGTGCAGTGCCGGCCAGGGCACCAAAGGTGCCAGCAATGGTCTTGTGTGACCGCAGCCCCGGTAGCGGGGAAGCCCCTTTGCCCAGAGCTCCCTTCTCTTGCCCCGCTCCTCCCTTCAGCCCGCCACTCCTCATGATGCCTCGTCTTCTCCAGGAGCTGCTGCTCAGAAGGAGGGTGCAGTCAGGCAGCAGCTCCCCCACCCAGAGCACAGAAGGAAGCCGGCCCCTGGAGGGAGGTCCCCACAGCACTCCGTGCCCCCCCCCATACCCCCCCCCCCCGCCCCAGCCGAAAAAACCTCACAGATCAGCTTTTCTCACCTAGTTCGTGCTTCAGTGCTTCCTGCAGGGACGACTGTGATGGGCACTCGTCTGCTCCGGGCTCCTGGCTGCGTCCAGCGGGGCCTTGGACCCTCCTCAGCCCCTGAGGCGATGGCGCTCCCCCCCCAGGCAGCTCCAGTCCACCCCCACCCTGCCTCACGGTGACGGCGCTCCCCCCCGCCCGCAGGCGGCGACAGTGCTCCCCTTCCCCTCAGGTGGCCGCTCCGCCCCTCACAGTGCTGCTTTGCCCAGAGCACCCTTCTCTTTCCTCCACTTGTTGCCTAGACTTCCTCCACTCTTCCTGCCACTCTCTCTTGCCTTGCGGGTCCTTCCGCACGCCATGTTTGTCTCTTCTTTCTTCTCCACCACCAGCTGTTGCAAGGGCAGAAGGACGCCATTGGGTCTGAGAGGGACGCCGTTGGGTCTGAGAAGGACGCCGGCCCGTGGACAGAGCTCACCACAGCACCACCCAAATCCCGGCCGCGCTGCCCACCCCCCCACCCCCCCCCCCCGAAAAAACCTCACAGATCAGCTTTTCCCACCCAGTTGGTGCTCCAGTGGTTCCCGCAGGGACGACTGCAACGGGCATTCATCTGCTTTGGGCTCCTGGCTGCATCTGGCAGGGCTGGACCCGTCCTCTTCCCCTCAGGCGGCCGCTCCGCCCCTCACAGCGACTTTCCCGCCCTTCGCCCTTCCCACAGGCAGGTCCCGCCCCCTTCCCCTCAGGTGGCTGCTCTGCCCCTCACAGCGACTTTCCCGCCCTTCGCCCTTCCCACAGGCAGGTCCCGCCCCCTTCCCCTCAGGCGGCCGCTCCGCCCCTCACTGCGACTTTCCCGCCCTTCGCCCTTCCCACAGGCAGGTCCCCCCCCCTTCCCCTCAGGCGGCCGCTCCGCCCCTCACTGCGACTTTCCCGCCCTTCCCTCTTCCCACAGGCAGGTCCCGCCCCCTTCCCCTCAGGCGGCCGCTCCGCCCCTCACAGCGACTTTCCCACCCTTCGCCCTTCCCACAAGCAGGTCCCGCCCCCTTCCCCTCAGGCGGCCGCTCCGCCCCTCACAGCGACTTTCCCGCCCTTCCCTCTTCCCACAGGCAGGTCCCGCCCCCTTCCCCTCAGGTGGCTGCTCTGCCCCTCACAGCGACTTTCCCGCCCTTCGCCCTTCCCACAGGCAGGTCCCGCCCCCTTCCCCTCAGGCGGCCGCTCCGCCCCTCACAGCAACTTTCCCGCCCTTCGCCCTTCCCACAGGCAAGTCCCGCCCCCTTCCCCTCAGGCGGCCGCTCCGCCCCTCATCGTGACTTTCCCGCCCTTTGCCCTTCCCACAGGCAGGTCCCGCCCCCTTCCCCTCAGGCGGCCGCTCCGCCCCTCACAGCGACTTTCCCGCCCTTCCCTCTTCCCACAAGCAGGTCCCGCCCCCTTCCCCTCAGGCGGCTGCTCCGCCCCCCACAGCCACTTTCCCGCCCTCACAATCTATTACCTGGGCTACAGTACTTCATTTCTTGTGCCTCTTCTGAGATGTAAGCAGTATGCGTCAGGCATCTTTTTAGAGCCAAGGCACCTTCACACACACCAATAGCGAGCAAAACTCCAGGAGATGGGAAATTTAGAGCAATGCAGGTTAAGGAGATAAGAGAGAACATTATTACATAGCCACGACTGTTGCGAGTGCAGTGGAAATCATATGTCAAACAGTGAGCCAAAGTCAGACAAGTAGCATAATGACAGCTGGGAAAAGCCCTGCAAAAGACACCAAGGACGAGATGATTGCTTTATCTCCACAGATCGGTGTATAGCTCGGGGGAATGTGGGTGGAATCACACCTAGCACCAAGAAGCCCAACAAGGAGGAGCGGGGAGGGGTAAGAATTGCACCACCACAATCCACCCCGTGACTAAAGTCAATTTATCTTGTCCATAGACTGGCAGTGTGGTTGCCTCTTGCCTCTATGCCTATAAACAGATGATGCCATAATCCAATTATAATTGAACGGAATTTTGTGTTTTATTAGCTTCTATTAAAAAAAAATATTTTAGGGAAGTATACACACAGGGATACTTTTGTAACTGAGTGATCTGTTTAACCATCCTCCAAACCTTAATATACAATACTATTAGAAGTACTAAACATATTAAAGTTGGAATTAGGAAAATCAGACCGAGTGAAACATGGAATTAAACAGTCCTGTTGGTGGTGGTGACCATCCAAATAAGCTTTCCCACCATCGATGTTCTTCAAGGAAAGAAAAGAAAACTGTTTTGGGGGGGGGGGGCGGGGGGGGGGGGGGAAGACTTATTTACTTGTAGAAAACTGCTTAGCAACTTATTTCCTTACTTCTAGCAAGTTATAGTATTACTTATAGTATTTTTTAATATTGCTAACAATCCTGCTTGCCCGGACTGTTCTGTGGAATTTTACCAAGGACTGCTGTGTTCATCAAAACAAAGCAGTTTACTGTCAAAATCTACCAAGAACTGCAGTGTTCAGCAAAACATCATGGCTTTGTCCTTGAGGATCAGGTGTGCTCTAACTAGTTCGGCCTCAGTAATGAGTAAAGATAGCCATATACGGATGGCAGAAGTTTCATTGCTTCCCTTAAATAAGATAGCATGAGTAAACCAGCTGAAAAACATTTCTGTTGTTCAAGAAATTGGCTAAGAGAATCTGCGCATGCTCCGGGGAAAACACAAGGTGAGAAAGACTACGAGCCTTCCTCCCAAAGACCCCGAAGACGCCCCCCAGGAGGCAATGCGCAGGTGCAAAGATAACATAAACTGCTGGCACCAGCCTCTAGAACTAACCCAGCCTTACTCATGCATATGCATGTTTGTGTTATGTAATCCAGTGAATATGTATATCCACACTCTGTAAGTTTTTGGTAAAATGTGCTGGTGGTGTGCAAGCTTTGTGGAGAAATCCCCTTGCACCCCGGCTGGAGTAAAACATACCTGCTTTATAACTCCATTTCGAGTTGTAGAGTCTTTTTCCACGAATCAAAGGCCACTGCAGATCCATTGCAAGCAGCAGGGAAAACGACAGTACAGCGAGGCCTGTGCTGGTCATTATCAGCATCCCGTGGTGCTGACGGCTGCAGTCTCTGTTGTGGCATAACTTCGTCAGCCAGAGCTTTCTGGGGGGAGGCAGAGTAAAGTCCACGACCCCCACGGCTCCCGCAATGCCGACACAGCAGCTGAGGTACTGGCACCCACGGGCACACCGCCCCCCAGCCCGGGGCAGTCCCTTGCCAGCTCTAACCCGCCGCTTTCCTGCCTCCCTCCACCCTGCAAGGGCATTTCAGACACCTTCTCAGACTGTCCCTTCAAACCACCCAACCACGCAACCCACTGAGCACGACCACTGAGCCCTAAAAGCCCTGACCACTGCAAAATTATCTTCTCCTCTTCTTCAGGAGCGCTGCGGCCGGAGTAAAGCAGCAGGCGCTCGGGATGGCCTTGAAGCCTGGGGCAACTTTCTCACACCTGTGGTAGCTCACGGCCCTGGATGTGACAGTTGTGACTCCCGAACTGCAGAACGGTTTGAGGTGGGAAGGGAACTCTTGCAGGTCATCTGGTCCAACCATGCCCTGGAACTAAAAAGTAGCCACAGCGAACAAAAGAGGGGACGATTTAAAAAGACAGAGACGGCATTAAGGAAAGAGAATAACTCATTAAAAAGACACTGAAGGGAAAAAGAACATTTTAAAAGCAACAGGCATTGGTGAAATAAAGGAAAAAATGATCACACATGGACACCAAACTAGAACAGAGGTAGAAAAAAGAAAATTTAAAAAGTGACAGCCCTAAGGAAACACGAAATAACAACAGCAAACTAAAAGACGTAGAATGAAAATTTAAAAAGTGACGGCACTAAGCGCAGAGACAGAAGATGAAAAAAAGGAGGGAGAGGCAGGACAAAAGCGCAGAGAGAAATGAGAAAAGGGAGCAGTAGGACAAGAGAGAGAAAGTGAGAAAGGAAGGACGGAGGAGCAGGACAGAAGAATAAAGGAGAGGTATAGGAAAGGGGTGGGGGGGGGCAGAAATAACAGCAGCATGGAAAAGAGAGAGGTACAGGAGAGGGGCAGGAAGGGACCGGGACGCACAAGACGGGTGACAGGGCCCCGAAGGGCCAGGACTCACCGCAGCTCTCGCTCTCGGCACTGCCGGGAGAATTTGACGGGTCAGATGCTTCTTTCTCCTTCCTTCCTCCTGCCCCTCTTCTTCTTCTGAAAATCCAGTCGCCTGGCTGTCCTCCCCCTCAAAGAATACGCGGGTGTGTCTCACCTCTTACAAGACCAGCCTTCCGACACACGCAGCCTCGCTTGCTTGCGCACTACGCGGCCGTACTGCGCTTGGGGTGACGCACGCAGACCGTGGGTGCACGCTGGCGGCCTGGCCTGCTGCGGACTGTGAAGAGGGCTCCTTCCTCACCCAGAGAGGCAGGCTCTCTCTTCCTGCACTGGGAGGCAGGTGCTGCCCACATAGCCTTGATTTTCTCCTTCTTTCCCTTTCTCTGGCCTCTCCAGCTTCAGCTGCGGCAGCTCCTGGCCACGGTCCACAGCCGGGAAGGGCTCCGCCTGTCCCTTTTTGCCCCCGTGCTGTGAGAAGCACAAGGCCAGGCAGAGACACCCCACACAAGCCCGAGGTGGGTGCAGTAAACAGCATCCCCAGGACAGGAACAGACCAGCGCGGCCTCAGCACGGTCTCTGGAAGAGGGAAAGAAGCAGCACTGACCATTACTACCTTAGATCGCCCCCGGCCGGAGCCCCACCTTCCACAGAGGCTTCTGCAGACGCACCGAGGACCAGCCTGCTGCCCTCACCACAGGGCTTGGCGGTGGCCTGGGGCTACGGGACAGGCTTCAGGGCAGGTGCTGGAGCTCGAGGCAGCTGCACTGGGTGAGCGGGGCCAAAGCCGGCTATGGGGGAGCTCTGGCGAGTTGCGGAGGCGCCCGGCAACTGCCCCTCTTCCCCTCTACCAGCTCTCGGGGAACTGCCCGGGGCTGCCCCGGCCCGCCTCACCTCCAGCGGAACAGGACCCTGCCGCAGCGGCGGAGTGAAGCTTCCCGTCCCGCCCCCACCAGGCGGCCGGCGGGCAGCAGACACCCCCGCCCCACCACTCCCCTCGGCCCTCACCCGCCGCCAGCAATCTCGCCCCTCCAGCCGCCATATTGCAGCGGCAGCACCGGGGCACCACTGCGCATGCGCACTGCTGGCGCACGGGCACACCGGTCCTCGGGGAGCCCCGTGCAGCCCGCGGGAAACCGCACGAACCCGCCACAAAACCGCCCCTCGCGCTGCGCCGCGGGGCCGCGCCGGTAGCGAGGACTGTGCCGTGCCGCGCGCGCCCGGCAGCGACGCAGCTGCCGGGCAGCAGAGTGCGCGAAAACTACAGCTCCCGCCGTGCCCCGGGGAGACAACATGGCCGACCGGAAGCCCCGATCACGTGACTACAGCACCCACACACACACCCCGCCACAGGCGGCCGTCCCGCCTTTCTGACCCTGCGGGGACACCGTCCTTCCCACCCCCCCCATCGCCCACGCACCCGGAAGCCCGGCCGAGCGCGGCCCCCGCGCGGCTCCGGGAAGCGCCGCTGCCGCCCGGCCCCGACCGGAGCGGCTTCTGCCGCCGGTCCCGCCGCACCGCGCGGCCCCCCCGTCGCGGCTTTCCCCAGCAGCCGCCAGGCGAACGACCGCGCGGCCCCGCTCACCTTCTCTCTGCTGCTCCCTCGGCTCGCACCGGCTCCTCCTCCAGCACCGCCCGCTGGAGGTGGACAGGGAGGGGCCACTGCCCGCAGCCTCACTGCCCGCCCCGGGGGCTCCTCCAGCCCGGCCCACGCTCCCCCCCCCCCCGGTAACTATAGCGACCAGCACCGGGATTAACCGCGGCCGCTGGCAAGTGCAAAGCGCTTGGTAGCAATTCCCCCCCGAGAGGCTTACCCTGTTGTAAACAACGCAAGGCTCACACCGTTCTTTTCTAGGTTTTTTGTCTCCAAAGCGCCATACGCTGAATTAAGCAACAAGTTCCAATCACCAAGAACTGACGCTCAATACCATCTAATGGAAGCGCTCATAAACTTCCGAAGACTTTAATCTCCAACTCTGATGTCCATCCTTAGCACAGGTTAAATTCTCTGTACAAACAGGTTAATACGGCTATTCTCCCCACACTTGTAAGGATACAAACCAGAGATATTCCTTGTGTACAACCTAGATGAACCAATGTTTCAGCAGCATTGCAGGTGCGATTCGTTAACTGCATCTTAAAGTGAATTTCCAAGGTCCCTTAGGTACAGACGCCCCAGCCCAGGAGGTGTTTCCTTTACCCTCGTGTCATGGACCCAGGGTTCCACTCGTCCCAGCTTCACAGCAGCGCTCGCGGTTAGCAACACTCGATAGGGTCCCTTCCGCTGTTCATCAAGGGGATCGTCCTTCCACGTCCGTAGGCAGACCTGATCTCTGGCACAGAAAGAGTGTGCCGGGAAACCAAGGGGTACAGGTGCTCTTAAAAGGACACATTTGTGGATGGACCTCAATAACGTATTCGGTTCATACCTTTTCCCCTACGAGATGCAAGCGTTGGGGCCTCCCTGTCAGACTGACGTTAGAAGGTTTGCTGTATAGACTTTCACATGGGCTTATCCTTCC